>NW_024581137.1:19037873-19079597 GCF_017639235.1 Corvus kubaryi | reverse complement strand
AAATGGAGCTGGGTCAAATTTATGTTCTAATAAAGGTATTTTTTGTCACTGCCTCCAAAAGGAACATTGCTGAATTAACCAAAGCAAGTATTTTCCTAAGCCTATGGAATTTCAGTAGAAGATGCTACCATAGCCTCACCTATATGGATATTGAAGGGTTTTTTCCTGCTGTATATTAGCTTTTTTATTATTTGTTGTTGAACTTCAATAAAATTTTGAAACATGTGTAGCTTGAAATATATCCCACTGTCTTCAGCTGGGATGCTGACATGATGAAATGTGTGCTTAAGTGCTTTGTTGGAGGAAGACCTAGGTTACTTCTCATATATCTTTCTGTTGAAACTATCTCTGACTGATGTATGAGAATAGAAATTATGAAGATTGACTTTATAATTTATTAAATATACAGTGCTTCGTGCTTTAAAGCATAGTTGCCATTTGGGTGGGAGAAAATGAAGCACAAATAGTAGAGTACTTCTCTACTGACTCTATATAGGCTGACTCTATATGGATGCTATGTTTTTCTCTTAAAGCAAAACACATCAGAAAATATTTTTCAACACTCCTACAATGTTTTCTGTTATTTTAGTTGAAAGCATATAGGTCTAACCCTATATACAGAAGCATGTTGACATTCTCCAGTATGGCAAAGTGAGTGACTGAGGGAGAGAACAACCTGCAATTCTGGCTGTTCATTCCTGGCTGGAGGTGCAGCTGATGCCTGTGACAGGTTGTGTGGGTGGATTGTCGCACCATCTTGCCACTCCATGACTCAGTGCCAAAGGATGCAGGCCCCTAAATTGTACCAAGGATTCTTTCCAGCTTATCTTGGAATGATTGCATCTTTCCAAGGATCAGCGTAAGGAGCACTGGAGCACTTTGGGAGTAGAAGGCAGCTTTGCAATTCTTTTGCAGACCGGTGACTATGGGTGAGGTTTATCACAGTTCACAGCTCAGGATGGGCAGAGTTTTCCCAGAGGTGGTACCCTGAACCCTGAGTTAGGACTTTCAAGGCCTCAGCTACAGCCAGTCTATTACAGTGTTTCCATTTTCCAAAGCCCCCAGGTTTTCCCAAAGTTGGTCTGAGGTATGGATTTGGTAATGTCATGTTTCATGCTGAGGAGGACTTCTGTATCTCTGTGGTATGCACAAATCATTTAGCACAAATGATCTACAAGCACACCCAGAGCTTTCACTTTATACCTACATTCCAGATATAAAACCATCTGTGAAATAGCTCCAAAGTGAAGAACTTTCTGTGTATTTACATGGAAATGAGTACACTGAGGTTATAGCAAAAGCAAGCAAAAGCAAGCTGGGTGCATTGTATTCTGGTTCACAACCAATTTGCCAGTGCTTGATGCAAGAGTTCTGAGATGTTTTGTGGCCTTATTTGTTATTTCCTAGAATGCTCACCTCTGATAGTGCTGTGTGAGAATGGCACCCAAGCGTGAGCTTCTAGAGGGGAAAAGCTGAGTGCTTTGGGGAAAGGCACTTGGTATTAACTTGGGAATTCTATTCTGCTGTACATGTGATCTGATCATCAGTCTCTGAAAGCCTTCTGCTAGCGTATTTACAAGAATACTGCTATCAACAATACAATCAAGTGCTTGTTCACTCATCCTTCACAAGCAGTAGGTCAAGAATAGTGGAAGACACTGCAGGGGAATTATTTTTTAATAGTTTCCCTTACGTATTTAGTTTAGTTTGATTTGGAAAGCCAAATGTTGCTATGCGTTTACATTTGGAGAGAGAAGGCTCAAGAGATGCAGTTTATGCTTAAAGCAGATGGTGGGGGCTCTTTCAGGGGGTAGATCATTCCAGTCTCAGATCAGATGTGCTTATCTTGTCTTAGGCAATTCCATTGTGAACAGAAGAGGACTTGTCAACCATTGTCTTGTTTCCTGGAGATTTGATTGAGTTTTCTTTTGCCAGATCCTGTGTTGAGCAATTAGAAATTAAGAACCAAAAGCTAAAACTGAAATCAGTAATGGATATGAGGAACCAGTATGGGATGTGTGGGATGAAGAAAGCAGAAATAGATGACACTATTGGTTGCTGATGGTAGCAGCTTCTCCTGATAATAGTGTAAAATGCACCACCTTGTATTAGCTGGAGTTTCCAAGCACTGAAGGCTTTTTGTCAAGTGTATCATGGGCTATGGTTCTGCCAAATGTAATGCAGGCATGAATAGTCAAGGTCAGGCCATTATCTGCATAGGTGGACAAATTCTTCACCACACAGACATGGCAGAAAATTATACATGTGGCTGTTTCTGTTCTGAGAGTTTGATGTCAGGCAGAAATACCAGTGTATGCTTAAAGTGAGGACAGAGCTGGAGAATAATGTGTCTTTGTCTAAATCATTGCTAAGAAGATTTCAGAAATCATTCCCCAGCCCAGCAACATCAACTCTATCTTTTTCAGGTCCACTCTTAAGAACCTGTTCTTCATTCTTAAGCTGTTCCTAACTGTGCTGTGGGCCATCGTGACATTGGTATTGAGCTGCATAGTTCAGTTTCTTCCTGATGAAGTGGCCTGAAAAATAGTCGGCACCCTTTTCTTCCAGAGTTCCCAGAGCCTGGTGGCAGCCTGGGTGGTGAGCCTGACCCAAAGCCACAGACCCAGGACATTCTGAGTCCCTCATCTTGAGGTGTTTGTCCTGCGCATTCCCAGATTCAAGCTCTGGGTGCAGGCTAACTCATGGGAATGTGGGGACATTCCTGGACATGTGTTCCTGGAATGGCTGCCCAAAGCCACAGCATCTGGCAGGTGCCTCTGGAAGGGAGGTTTTAGTCCTTTGTATTGCTGATGTGGGCAGCAAAGCTTTTAACTGTGCCATTAACCTGTTTCAATGAGCAAGACCCAAGAGCCATCTGCTTTGAGTAAAAAATTCAGATTAAAAAAAAATCAAAAAGAGGAAATTCACTATGAACTGAAAGCCTTGCTTTGCAGACATGTCTGCTTCTGCATTTTGATGCATTTCATGTACTCTGCCTCACTTTTCTCTTGCTTTCTGCTGAGAGAATGAATCCTTAGATGAACCTAAGACTGTGCCTCTATTACAAAATTAAGCAGATGCGAAGAATAGAAAAAGAGAAACTGTTAGTATCTGAAGGCAAGAATAACAAACTCATGTTTTATTAGACATCAGAGACTCCAAAAGGAGAAAAGACATTGGGAACCAGACCTCATTATTTTCATATCTCCAGAATTTATTTTTGTCTCATATTGTGGGAATTCCCTTTACTGCATGACCAGGAGGTCAAGGGAGGTGATTCTCCCCCTCTGCTCCACTCTTGTGGACCCCACCTGGAGCACTGCATCCAGCTCTGGGGCTCCAACATAAGGAAGACATGGAGCTGCTGGAGTGAGTCCAGAGGAGGCCACGAAGATGATCAGAGGGCTGGAGCACCTCTCTGATGGAGACAGGCTGAGAGAGCTGGGGTTGTTCAGCCTGGAGACGAGAAAGCTCTGGAGACTTTACAGCAGCCTTCCAGTGTGTAAAGGGGGCTTACAAGAAGACTGGAGAGGGACTTTTTACAAGGGCATGGAATGATAGGACAAGGAGAAAGGCTTTAAACTGGAAGAGATAATTCTTAATTAGATATTAGGAATAAATTGTTTACTGTGTGAGTGGTGAGGCACCTGGAACAGGTTGCCCAGAGAAGTTGTGGATGCCCCATGCCTGGTTGGACGGGGTTTTAAGTAACCCAGTATAGTAGAAAGAGTCCCTACCCATGGCAAGTGGTTTGAAATGAAATGGGTTTTTTTAAGGTCCCTTCCAGCACAAACCATTTTAAGATTCTATGATTCGATGATACGGGAAAAAATCTTACCTTAAGTAGATGTCAAGAGTAGGACAACATTATTGTTACACTAAATCCAAAGCACAGCACTGTACCAGCTACTGAGAAGAAAATTAACTGTATCTCAGAATCTGGAATGAGGAGAATATGAGGTTTATGGTAAAGCATAAAGTTGGAGAGTGAGGGGTTGACTTCTGTGCTTTGCCTGTGTCTGTGTTAAAACAACACGCTTGATAGTGCATGTGAACTATTCTTTAAAATTTTACCCAATACTGAGATTTCTGCAGGAAGAATATCCTATTTAAAATTGTTGTCCCCTCAGATAAATTGTATGAGAAATGTTTTGGCAGAGATTAACAGTTGTACAGCTGTTTAAATTTTTCATCCAACTGATCAATAAGTGGATGAAGCTTGTAAAGGTGATCACACCCTGACTGGTTCCTGTGGTAAACATAGTATTCATTGTAATAGGGAGATTTCGTGAAAAGTAAGTACTGCTTAGAGTTAATACAAAGTGAAATTAAGTGCATATGTAGTTGATTAGGTAGCAAATTCAGGGACATAAACAATGAACATCATGGGTGGGAGCTGAACAACGCTCTTGAGTCATTGGCAATACAACCACAAGTTTTGTATGCAGAAGACACAGAACTGACTCTCTGGCTAAAGGCAATTTTGTCTTGGCTGCAGAAGGGTTGTGAGGATTCCTACTTGGAGGAAGTTGCAGCACTGAAAAGGGCTTTGTTATCTCCTCTTGAGCAGTTGGGGCATTGCCTTGATTCGGATGTAGTGGTATGCGTTCATGCCTATGTGCCGAGACTGGAAAGCAGTCCTATTCAGAACTGCATATGACAGCTCAGAGCTTGGCCAGTGCATGGCATATCCTTCCCACTTAAGCAGAGCTTGTTCTCAAAAGCCCAGTATTCACAGGAATTCCTGGCCAAGGGTTGAGTGCCAGCTTGTAACAAATCTGAGGCTTCAGACAATGGATAATCAATGAAGCTAGAGATGAACAATACCCATGTTGTTGCATGCTATTCCCAGTGTTTTCCTAGATGCTCACAGTGTTTTTAGACCATCTCTATCTGTGGTAAAAACTTACTGTGTTGTGCTGAACCTTATGGCACAGTAAGTTTTACTAGACTGAGGTTTCAGTTTACTTAATTGCCTAAGCTAAGAAAGATGTATAGTTACTGATGTGTGAAGTGGTTCAGTTTTTGTTTGATTCCATATTTGGTTGTTCTCTGCCTGGCTGTAGCCATGCTGCTCATATAGCGACTGGGATTATTTCCCAGCACCCTGTGCTAGGTGGATTTTTGTACTGACTAGCTGCCAGTAGTAATTGTCTGGTAAGGGTATAAAAAGTTGCAGAGTCTCAGTAGAGTTATTGTTTTCTAACATCTTGTCTCTGAAAATACCCAACTAGTAAAGAAAATGGGACTACAGCTGTAAATGGGAAAAGTGACAACAGGACCACTGATAATAATTTCCATTAAAGTAGGGATCAAATCAGGTTTTAGTGTGATGTTTAAATGTGTAGAAGAAAAAAAAACAGATCTGAAAGGCAATATAGATGTTATTATTCTACAGTAGTTTCTTTCCTTCCTCACTGTCATTCTTCCTGCATGGCTCTGAAATTCTCCTCTGCCTATAACAAAAATTTGTGTTTTATTTCAATTCTCCACATTGCATTCTGAGATATAGGGGCAATATTAACTGTTCCAGGAACTCTAGTAACCAGTGCATCTTAGCTGGGATAAAACAAGACACAATTTGGCTCATAGTATGGACAAGGACAGTCATGTATAAAATTCATTAGACAGCCATAATTTACTAGAAAAGGAGTGATTCTTCCATGCCTAATGTCTTCTGCCATGTGTTTAAATGCAGCTGTTATTTTCATTATACATTATATGAAGTGAAGACCAATCTTGTTACAGAAGCAGAATTGAAACAGTTTCCTTGACTGAAAAGCAAGTGTTGGTTGAATAAAAATTACAGACTCAAGCCACAAAGCTTGGTTAATACACTTACTGTTCCTGGGCTTCGGAGTTCATTCCATTGAACACCTTGTCCTATGGTTACAGAGTTCATTCTCTCCAAAAAGCTATTCTACACAAGTTGTTCAAAGTGCTAATGTGATCAGCAAGTGTGGGGAAAATAAAGGTAATATTTCCCCGTTCCGTTCTAGACCATCTGCAAAGGATTCTTATAATTGATTGGAGAATGAAAATAAAATGCTATGGAGGTCATGCCTGTTCTGTCAGCACAGAGTCTGTGTTAATTGATTTCAACGAGTGCCTCAAGCACCACTGACACCTCTTTTTCTCTATTACCTAGTGATGGTTGTCTCATTGAGGTTATTATCTAGTCTGTACTGATTTTTAGGTGGCCATAGCAGAAACTACGGTTTTGGATCCAAACTAACATACTCAAGGTAAGTGTTTGTGGGAAGGGCGTTAAGGGCTAGTATCTACCAAAGATAATTTTTATGGCTGTTATATTTAGTAGGAATTTTGTGTTCAATATAGTATAGTATAAATAAATGGCTTTGTGCTTTTCTGAGGATTCAAGAAGAATACATTATTGCCTTGGGGTAGTTACTGTGTGAATCAGACATGACACAGGAAGGGTGACTACAAGTCCTCACAGATGGGCAGGTAAGCATGATGTGTGGGGGTAGGTTGTAGGTAACTTCTGCTTTTCAGGTGAATTAAGAGTGAGAGGGAGTGACATGGAGGGGCAGAGAGGAAGTAGCTGGAAAGCTAATTGAAAGCAGCAACTTTTGAGTAGGGCTAGAAGAGAGGAGTTTGTAAGGTTCACGTTTTGAGGCAAAGGAACTTTATGAAGTGTGCACTGGGTCCATGTGGAGTTAAGGAAGCACACAGCAGAATTTCGCAGTGTTCGCAAAACGCCCACTGAGGCTTCACAGACATTATACAGTGCCCCGGTTAGCCTTGTTAACTTTATTGAGTGTGCTTCGAGGACATGCAGACTTTCAAAGTATGTGAAAACTCTTTTAATAATTAATTGGCTTACTCTCTCCCACCTATTGTTTCATATCTAATAAAAGGCAACAAGTCCTTGCCAAAGAAAACAGATACAATAGTATTTAGGTTAGTTGGGTTTGAGATATGACAGGGAAAAAGGATATCCCCAAAGATCTTGAAACTTTAAAAATCCCCATTTTTTGTCCTGTCTTATTTCTCCCATGACTATCATAGGATGTGCTCTTAAACTAAATTTTCCCTGATCTAGTAAGTGGTTTTGGGAAGATCAGTCCATTTTTAGAGTGCTCCTATATGAACTAATTTATAACTGGAAGCATGTTTCAACTTTACTGTGTCAGGGACATGCTGAAATTCCCAAGTGATAAAATGACTTTTTCGTGAAGCAGAGCAGGCATCATCCACATTATCATCTACATCCCTGCACACATGGTGTGGCACAGGAAATGATGCACCATTATCAGATGGCTGTTAAGATGGATGCAGGGAAATGGCGAGGTTGCTGGCATGGCCTCAAAGACAGACATCCACAGATGTTCTGTAGTCACTTCAGTGCATGTAGTTGAAGTATGCCTGTTGTGCGCTTGGGGAAATTTTTGCTTTAACAGAGAACACTTAAGTTTGGAGGAGGTCATGAATATGTTTCCAGAGGGAGAAGGAAGGAGCAGCAAGCTCAGAGGGAAGGAAAGCCATGCAGGTTTTCAAGAGACCAAGAGGAGCAAGGCAGCAACAAAGAGTCAGACTTCATCTACGTCCCGCAGTAGGGAGGTGGTTAATACAGTGTCACCCACTATTGTAATCTTACGCAAAGCATAGCCTTATTAGACCTTAAAATGGGATCCAAGGGTGCCACTTCTTGAACTTGTCAAGAGGACACACCCTGTGCAGAAGATAAATAATTGATGAATCAATTCAGAGAGAGGCCATGTGGAGGTTAGAGCATCAGAAGTGATCAAGGTCAATGTGGTTCAGGGAATCTTTACAAGAAGTGTTAAACCAGAGGACTGTCATGAGATAATCAGCCAGATCAACATCAAAACTGGGATCATCCTGTGCTGGGAAGCACTGCTCAGGGCAGGAAGAAGGCTCTGGGCTCTCTGGTCTGCTCTCTGCTGTGCATGCTCTGCCTGTTGGTAAGACTTGAACACTTTCTCGCTTTAGGCAGTGTTTCACAGTCATGCTTTTGCATGCTGCTGCACACAGAACAGTCACTGAGGTCTTCCTAACTGATCAGGTGATGCAGTCACAATTGTACTTAACTGCTGTTGTTTTAGACTTAGACTTAGCTCCTCACAGCAGGTTATCTGTTTGGTCACACTATCCTATTGACTGTGGCATTGTGCCCGATAGCCAGAACTATCCATACTGCCCATGTTTGTCTGCAGGTTCAAGCAAAGCCTATGGAAAGGTGTCATTCTGCAATGTCAGTCTGTATGTCGCAAGTGACTGCGCACGTTACCTATGATCATATCACAACACCCCTTAGTCATACATCCACATCTGATGGTAGTAACTGGAAGAGACTAGAGACAGTAAAATCAGAAAACCATAGATAACAAGTGCTTATGTATTATGTACTGTGTGTTGTTGCTGTTAAGAACTAGGAGCAGGAAGACACAGTGACACAACAGTTAACAGGGGCCTAAAGCATAACTCTCTTATTTGCTGATAGAGGTGACTTGTTTCTCACCTACACAAAGGAAAATTATAGATGAATCTGTCATAGGTAGAACTTTTGCCATTTTTAAGATGCAGGTCAGAGCAGTTGCACCTGTTGACACACAGTTCTGTGGTATCAATAGTCTCAGCATGCAGTGTGGTCCTTGTTTTGTTATACATCTGTGGCAGAGACTGTCACAGCTACCCAGAACACTGTGAGCAGTACAGAAGTTCAGCAGCCGGGGTTAGGACCTCTGAAAGGTGGTGTGGACATCACTGCAGAGAATTTAAAAGGTGAGCTACCAAATGACAAGTACAGTAATGTTCTGTGCACGAAGCTACTCCGTGCACAAACAGAAGTGTATGTGTTGTGCAGAGTGAAGGCAGAAAATGTTGTGTTCTTCCAGCCAACACCTGTTGTGTTATAGTGGTGCATAAAATAATGAGGGAAAAGCATATGTACAGCAGTGAGGCAAAAATAATAAAATCCATATTTAAAAGCCAAACCAATGTAAAATGCATAAATACAATGATGGGATCTAGTGATAAATTTTAAATGCTGAGTTACAGAAAAGAAGAATAAGGCAGTTCATCCTTTTCCCTCAGTTAGCAATAATAAGGGAATGGGACCTGCTTGTATGGCAGGCCACTGCTTGATCTTGTATGTGGAGGCACATTCACCACAGGTAAAATACTATTTCAATACTCCATCTGTCCAGCTGGTACTGGATGCCAATGCAATACTGGCCACAGAGAGCGACAAAGTCTTACCTCACATCTGTAGTCTGTTACTAGCCTCTTTTCTGACCTTCCAAACCAGTGCCAGGGTGTGCTGGTAGTGCTCCTGTGGACTCGGCAATAGAGAACAGAGACCACACCCTTGCCTGAGTATTACTGTACTTCTCTGACAGCAGCTTTAACACTATAGCATCAGCCCAGATCTGTAAGGATCAAAAGATTAGTAAATTAATAAATTTTAAAAGCACAGAGTTTGGAAAAGTGCATCTAACACGCTAACACCATCATTAAAGCTGACTTAGTTAAGTATTTGACTTCATAGTAGGCTAAAGACAAATTTTGTGTCCTACTAGAAAAAAAGGAATTTCATCACGTTTTTCACAGGCATGTCATATTTTACTGACTTAAAATGATTTATGACCAAGTAAAACTTGTTACGAGTAGAAACTATGCAGGAGGGAGTGGAGAGGTACAGATTGTTAAAAAATAATCCAGAGGAAGGTGTATTAATAGGTTCAGATGAGGTCACATGTGCATTGTCAGTGCTCTAACAGCTTACAGAATTCTTACATTTACACACCTAGGAGAATGACATTCTGTAGTATCAATGGGAAATTGAAACTCACTTGTGTTGTTCAGAGCTGTAAGAGAACATTTTTGAGCAGTATAATTTTGGGAGTAATTTTCACATTTGGGGAAAAAGGAAGGAACATGGACAGGTCTTGTTTTGAAATAAATCTAAAGGTTTAAAGTTTACTAAAATAACAATTTTACTGAACATGCATAGTCCAAATCTTACTCTATTTCACACAAAACCGTCTAGAAAGTCCCTTGATGAGATTTTGTTTGGGATTAGGAATTATCCTTCCTTGGAGCAGGAGAATGCTGTAAATCTTCCACTTTGTTCTTGTATGATTCTGTGCTGGAAAATGCTTTGATGCTTTTTAAAATGAAATGGCATCCACAGAGAGTTTTCAGATGCACTCAAACTCCAAAAGTTGATATGCATTAGCTGACAATTGTATAAAATGAATGTAACTATAAATAAAATTACTCACTACAGTCTCGCATGTTTGCAGATCAGATCTTGGAATTCTGAGGTTTTGAGTGAGAAGTACCATCTTCCTTTTTGTAATTAAACATTGCTGCTACAATGAAACCTGTACACTTACATGTTCATGTAGCACTAAGGATAATATTTCAACAGTATAAGATTGAATACCCTGCTGCATCAAAAACAGTCTTTGAGCTCCGGAACACCAGTGTGCTGGGGATGTGATGCCTAATCTGAATCTATTTTTGGTAGTAGATAGTTGATATAAAGTGGTAGTGTAACAACTGAACAGTGGTTTGAAGCACCTTAAAAAGGAAATATATTTTGAAGTTGAAACTGTTGGCTAACTTGCATTTTCCAAGGTTGATATATTTAAAGAGATATTTCATTATAATGCAGTATTTCGAATTCTAAGTAGTCTTTTTTAGAAGGGATGTGTAGCAATGTCAAATGTTGCAGTTGATAGTGTAGCCTTAGCCTGCACAACAGATTTATAAGAGCAGAATTCTTTGTCCGCTTGCTCTTGCTGGAGCGTCAGTTTGAAAAGTAACACATCTGTAATAGAGTCAGGTTGCTTTTTTATCAGCAGCTGATGGTGACACTCTTAAGAAAGGGCCGAACTCATACCTACAAATACATTTGTCAACAAAATATGAGCATGCAAGACAACAGTTCAGTCACATTTCACTTTCATTTTTTCTCTTTTGTGCTAGGGAGTAACTTTCAAGTGTCAGCTCTTTCAGCTGAGTGTCAGCCTTTTTATAATTTGCTGCAGCATGTCAACCCCCTTAGAATTACCATATGTTAGCTGTTTACCATGTCAACTGAAAGCATGCGCATTGAGCTGCTCCCCTTTGCCCTACCTGTGTTGCTCCTGGTGACAGCCAGGTGATTATTTTAGCTGACAATTCAGCCACTGTCAGGAATGCCCCAGGTGTATTTGCTGTGGCTGTGCAGAGTCTGGGAAGGTCAGCCAGTCACAGAGCCAGGCAGCAGGAGGAATGAGGCTGGGTGGTGGATGTGCTTGGCAGGCTGGCCAGTGAGCAGGAAGACTTACAGGCCTAATCCCTTCCTTCCTTGTCTGAATATTTAGGTAACCAGGAGACAGTTACACTGTAGGTTGTTTGATCTCCGTGGGAATTTGCTTCTGAGAAGTCCTGGCTACGGAAGCAGGAGAATCTGTTTATCCTAATGTCTGCCTGAGTTTTTGACTAATGCTACCGCTCTAGGATGTTATCACCCAGCAGATATTTGAAATACTGCAATAACCCTAATTTTCCCTGTTCTCACTTCAAAAAGAAGAATGACAAAGGGCTTTACTCATGACAAACCTTGTGTTAATAATGGTAATGTGCCAATGTGTATCTGGTTTTGGACTGTATCCTGTGGTTGGTTCCTGACTGTGAACCGGAGCTTTTGCTGGCATTTTCCTGTGTCTGACGTTCAATTTGGACCTGTACTGCAGAGGGAAACAGTAGTAAGCTAGTAATGGAGTGCCAGATAGTAATAGGATGACAAGTCTTTTCCAGTCTTGAATGAATGCTATTGAATGAGCAGTCAGTGTGCTAGGGGCCAGTGAGCCAACAAATATGTTCAGCGTTCCCAGAAAATAGTCTTCAGAATAGTAGGAGGTGTGATTATGAAGGGGAAGCATTTGAAAGCTATAGATAGTGGAGTTAGGCAGGAGAAGTGAGCTGGAAGGAAGGCGTTTTGGAACGAAATGGGGCTCTGTGAAAGCCTTTCCCATAGCAGCTCTGCCCTTCCAGCCTGCACATCGCACTAGGGTGGAGCCGATGGGGGCAGGAGACTGCCAGCACATTTCCCTGTGGGAGAAGAGGAATAAAGGTTATAGGGAAGTGTCAAGGACACACACACATATCATGGACGCAAAGAAGTCTGAGCAGGGGACATCTCTGCCAGAACTGCAGCTGTAGCAGCAACCAGGACAGAATGTGTGTATTTCAGCTGCTTTTACCAATTTTCTGCATACAGTGAAAGTGAGTTCTCTAAAGCTGAATTGTCTGACAATCTCTCCTTTTATACTTAGCTGTATTATTTACCCATTTTGAAAATGATTCAGTAGGGGATAACTCGTGTTCTGAGATCGTGATGGGTCTAGTCAGCTTTCCAGAGTACAGCAATTACTGTGTGAATAGAGGTGAACATGACAGACAGGCTGGGTGCTGCTCCCTCTAACCTGAGCATGAGTTTTCTCATGTTTATGTGCACACTTCTTCTCTGTGATTAGCCTCAATGGAAATGCCCTCACCAGGGTCCTCCTGGCGACAGCAACTTAATAGGCAAAATGGAGGGGGTTAGGTGTTCTTCCGTCTTTTTCATTTTTCATTAAATAAGGCAAAATACACAATAAGTGAAGTCTGATTTGCATGGAAATCTGTATGCATGTATAATAGATCTGAATGTTAATGTGGGAAATTACTTTCTTTCAACTCAGTGGCCTGTATGTTTGATTTTTAGAATTATTGGCTTCTTTGTAATTTTCAGTAAGTTTCTATTGCAAAATAGTGCATCTAAATTCCTTGAGAAATACTCAAGCACTTGTGGCCTAGTAGATAAGGATGTTGTTGCCTTCTATTGGGAAGTATTTTTTATTAAAATCCATTGGCAGCTTTTCAATAAATTCCTCTTTTCTTCCTCTGTCAAATGTATTATTACAAGGATAACGATGAATGCTGTCATTAAGAAATACCATGCATTTAATAGCCATAATTTAAAACTTTTATTCCATAGGCAAATGTCTCTGTGTGTCTGTATATGTAAAAGCCAGTTTTCATTGGATTTTGAATGCAGCTAAGTCTTGGAACGAACTAGCAAATATCCTTTGTTTAAACTTAACAATGATTGTATTTGATATTTTCAGAATTAATTTTTATGGCAGTTTTCATTATATCTCTGTTGTGTTCTGGGTACAATGGGCAGCTTACTTGCAGCTGAATTAAAATCTGTGGTTTAATAGCAGTTTGACTTGCCTAGGAAGTAAACTGTCTCCCACAAATGGAGGTGCTATCAAGGTAAAACATGTTAAGTTAATTCTATAACAAATCTCTGTGTTTCTGATGGAAAATATTTCAGAAGAACTACTCTCTGCTATGCGTGGAGGCTTCATGAATTTCAGGATAATGGACATAATGCCCTCTAAGGGGTCTGCTGAAATAGACTCTTTCCTGAAGCACTGTCTGAATTCTTCTTGGATGTATTTGTGGATCAGAAACTGGCTATGGCCTAACTACACTTTCATTTGCTCTGCTTTAACAAAAGGTATAATTTTAAACTGACTTTAGGAATTTGGTAAAAAATCCTGTGTGGATACACTTAATTCAGTTAAAGCTAGCTAATATAATTTTAATATGCATGGCTAATTTATAGATATAAGCTAAGCTAACAGAGTAAGTTTTTAACTGTTTACATAAATCAGTTTTTAAATAGACAAGGAAAAACTTTCATGTAGTACAAGATTGAGAAGATTGGGACTGTTTACCTTGGAGAGGAAATGAATCAGAAGTGAGATGATAAAAGGTTACAGACAACGAGGGTGTAGGCTTTACAAAGCAAGAAATGCTGTTTTACCATCAGGGAAGAACAAGGAGCATTCAGTGAAGGTTAAAAGTGTCAAAGTCAAAAGGAAGTCAGAAGAAATTCTCTGCCGTGCCAGGAACTTGTTGCTGATGGAAGTTGAAGTCACTGGATAACTCTGAGGGCAAGAATTTTACAGGGTAGGCTTAGGGACATGGTTTAAGGGTCGATTTGGCAGTGTTAACTGTTGGACTCCATGATCTTAGATGTCTTTTCCAACCTAAATGATTCTATGATTCTATCCAATTCGAATGCTAGGGATTAAAAAAATAAAAAGAATGGTGGAAAAGGTAAATGCCTGTTCGTTTGAAGCAGCTCTGTTATTGACAAAGACAATTTTTCCCCATATGTAGCTGCTTGTGGAATGTCTTGGTTGCAGTATTGTGTCTGGGTAGATCTCCAGTAGCAATTTCTTGTTACTATACAGATTACCACAATTGTGCCCATTTCCTTCCATAATCTCATCATGTCTGCTTATTCCTTAAAAGCCACAGCAGATGCTTTTGTGGTCTCATTAGGAATTTGAATCACTACATTTCAGTGTTTCTAAGGAGCAAGTGCCACAAATTTGTCTCTAAAGGTGACTGTCTCTCCCCCACATGTGGATAATAGCAAGTACCTTTATCTGGTTACCAGAGTATGACATAGGACAGACCTGGAAAACTTACAGTGTTGCGTAATGCTTGGTTCTTGGGAATGGAAATACATCATAAGACAAGGTGGTTTTGCTCATGGTTGTAGCTGCTAATCAAATGAACTGGGATGACAGAGCTCTCCAGAGGACTCCTGGCTAGTATCACAGCCTAATGGAAGGGCCCCTGTAAATTGCCACAGATAAGCAACACAGAAGGAGCAGGAAAATGAAGATGACCTGTTCTCACCTGCTGCCACACCCTAGTGACTCTGGTCTCTTAGACAGATCATGACACCTCTTGAACACACTTCCTAAAGGGAACTGTATTTTGCTGAGCAAACAGAAGAGCCTAGAATCAGGCTTTTGGGTTGGATTTGTGGAGATCATGGGAAAGACTGCAGTGCAGAGTTAACCAGCATTTCTGGACTGGTCCCCGTTCAGCCTGGTGAGCTGTGTGCTACATGCATGAGAGGTCTTGAAAGTGACATCTTTTTCACATGGGTTTCCAGTCTTTTTGTTGCTTACTGCTCTGCAGCAGACACTGAGAGTGTTTTGCTGCCTCTTGGCTCTCCTTAATCAGCAGCTGCTGCTTTTTATCTTTGGAAGCAGCTTAATCATCTCCCCTCATAGTTAGCAAGGTTGTTCTGGGACCCAGATGCTACCTGAGTCTTCTGTGTCGCTGGTGCAGACTGAACATCATGGCAGCCCAAGAATGAGTGCGCTGTGCTACTTCTTTTGTCTCACGTGCTCAGCTAACCCTGCCAGGTTTTTTGATCCGCACACGAGTTCTCTCACTTTTTGCTGTTTATGATAGAATGAGGTCACAAGTTAGGTCTGAGGCCATTTAATCATTCACTTTGTCTCTATCACTTACCCTCATATCCCGCCATCCTTAGTCATGTCTACAGTATCAGTAGACTAATTCTACTATGGTGGAAAGACCTGACATGCAAATCTGCCATTGCTCATTATTGTGGCCTGCTTTGTGCACCAAGTCTTCTGACTGTCTCTCAAACTATGTACTCTACAGAGTCACAGGCAGATGACAATGACCCAGTTATACTCAAAGTCTGAGAAGTTCCCTCTGCTTTTCTAAAATCCTGCCCTTTTTCTTTTTCTCAGTTTCGTTTGGGAATTTTGTTATTATTCTACTTTTCTTCATTAGTGTAAGTGAGGGCTAGACACTGGGCAAGAGAGACCCAATATTAACTTTTTGCCTACTACTTTCTTCTCCTCCTCTCCATTTCTTCTAGTCCCTCTTTGTGGATCTCTGAGGATGCAGCTTCATCAGATCCAGCAGACTGGAGGGAGAGTTGATGGGTCAGTGGGGGAGGTGAGCTGGTTAAAAGAATTTTTCAAAAATATTTAATTGGAAGAATTTCAGATTTGATCTTATTTCAGTAACTTGGAGACGGGTTCTCACAGTCAGATATGGATTCATGGCAAGCTGAACAGGAGGCTTTTACATGAAGATATTCCTTGCAGGAATGTTTGATACCCTTGCTCTTTGGCACTTGGTGTGGAGCCAAGACTTTCAGAACTGTGTAAGTCCCAGCAGTAAATGCTGCTTGCCTCTTAGGTCCTCAGGAAAAAGCCTAGAGATTTCAAAAGGTCAGATAGCTCTGGAGAGGTAACAGAACCAAAGGTGTGAAAGCTCTGGTTTCACAGTCCATGGCAGCGTGGCTGCCAGGAGGGTACTCAGCCCTCCTGGAGCACTGGCCCTGGGAGGCGTGACAGCTGCTTGGAGTAAATGACACGCTCCTCAGGCTCATGGCTACTGCTGACATCAATACCAGTTTCCCTCAGGCTCAGAGAAGTGGTGGGGATCACCTCCCTCCCAAAGCAGAAGCCTGCGTACTGTCCCAGTCATATGGCAGTGGCAGCTTTAAATATTTTAATCCATTCGCGAAAATACTGCTTCAATCTAAAGGAAGATGAAAGCAAATAGAAAGTAATTCCTGGTGAACATGAACTGCTGTCTTCTGGCTGGCACCAAAGGGGAGCCTGAGAACAGCTTGCCAGCTGCACTGGGGAGCAACTTCTCCCATTAAAGGGATGCAGCAATGCATTTCTCTTCCCAGCTGGCATTCACTGCAGCTCATGTTTATGGCACTTCCCGGTGGAAGCAGAGCTCTCCAGAGGAGTCCTGGCTAATGACACAGTCTAATAGAAGGACCCCTGCCCTGAGTGATGCTGAGGACGGAAGCATGAGCCTTACAGCTTGTACTGAAAAGTCAGGCCCTGTAAGTAAAAGCTGTAATGATTGGTTTCCTTCGTGGATGGACTGTAGAGAGGCATGTGTAACATACAGCTAGGATGATAGTAAAACCAATATAAAACAAAACACTGCCAGTAAAAGGAACACTAAAAAAATGTCAGTGAAGAAGTAATGCAAAGGTGATACATGACTTACGCTACAACCAGGAGGTGTTTGTCAGTCTTTCTCATGGGAATATCAGGTTGTAATTCTGAGATAAGTAACATTAATACTAAAATAGAGTTTTGTGCCTGTATACAAATACTGGGTTTAGGAGGGTGGTAGTTTTAGAAAAGCTCTTTTCTGGTGCTTACCTATGGCTCTTTTTGAAATATTGTTTGCACACTAAAATATACTGCAAGTATGAGTCTGTGTCTTGTATTTAGATCTAATGCTACAATGACTGTAAAATAACCCATTTAGAATAATATGCAATCGAACTCCATTAATATTGTGTTGTAGCCTAAAATTTCTGCCGTAGTGAGGTTATTTTTATGTAAATAGAGAAGTTTGGATTATAAAGTAAACAATTTGCATTCTGTATTCAGCAACTGAACTATATTTCTTTTTGACACTTTTGCAAAATGTGTTACACAGGATTAGTAAAAAAATCACTCACTGGAGCTTTTCTATTTAATTTCACATGTCTGTGCTAACTGAAAGAGGCACTGCTATGTTAGAAATACAATATTTTCTTTGTTTGGAGAGAGGGATGTTACCTATGATTTGCTTACTTGTAGTTATTGGTTATTACTGGGAATGCCAACATTTTGGAGCTGAAATTAATAAAGTTGAGATACATTAGGCAGAAAAAAATATAAAAAATGTGCATTCCTATAAAAATCCTGTTGTAGGTCATAGTATAGCTATGTGTCATTCTTAAGCTACTGAAATGTAAAGTAGGTAATTGGACAATATTCATAATAATAATCATACTTCTGTTACAAACACTGCATGTCATGGTCTCACCAACTCAGCCTGCTGCTGATGTGATACTGGTACCATCAAATCTGAGGCCATACCAAATGTGGTTAGGTGCTGTCACAGTAAATTTAGCCCTCATCCATTAGGGAGACAGTCCAGGTGAAAGGTCACTTCCAGCATCAAAGCGGCCATTTAATACTTTTATTTCCTCTAATTGGAAATGATAATTAATGAGAATAATTTATAAAACATGTCCAGAGTAGTGGTTCTCTACTTAAAATGACATCTTCTGCCTAGGGCACTGTAATTGCATTCAGGTTGATGTCATATGATCATAATGGGATTCAGAACTTAATGATGTGTATGGTTAACCTGTTTGAAGTACTTGGCAAACAGAGCTAAGCAGGTTTTTTTTTTCTGATAGGAACTTCATTGCGTTTGACCTTTTGTCATCCAAGGATTTGACTAAAGTGTTCCCTTCTCTGGAATTAGGTGCATGAGTGAAACATTTCATGGGCTTGCTTAACTATTCATCTATGCTACAATAGCAATTAATGTCTAAGTAAACCTTCTATTTTAAAGGTCATTAATTTTCTTTACATGATACAGCTCAGGGATCGTGCTACTAAAATAATTGGGAGCTAGAGATACTGATTGATGAGGGAGTATTAGAAGTACTAAAAATGTAAAGATTAGCTAAGTGATGACTAGGAAAGGTTGTGATACAAGTCTTCCTCTTGGTGGTTTTGTTTGTATTGTATATTTGGCTGAAGGCTTTTGGCTTTTGTTTCAAGAAAGTCAAACTAGTTGTTCTAGTCACCCTTTCTCATTTTAAAGTCCATACATCCTACTTGCCTATTTCTTTAAAACCTGATGAGAAACATGGTTTTTCTTTTTGTGGAGAAATATTTTACCCTACAGACAAACCAATGGGGCCAGTTGTGCTGTAGACTTGAGGGTGTAAAGAACTTTGGGGTGGTGATGCAGCTCCAGTATGACAGCTGTGCCAGTACATTGTTTTTCCAGGTCAGAGTGGAATCTCTGCCAGGCAGTGCTTGTTCCACACAGAGGCCGCTTTGTGGTGGTGTCATGTCGCTGTGTTAAGAGATCACTTTTTGCTCTGATGGAAAATATTCTTAGTCCTGGCTCTCCTTTACATCAGTTCCAAATCACCTATATGGGAGTTATTTTGGGTTTGCAGCTGTAATAGGGGTAGGCTGCATTTCATTGACTTTATGAAGATGATGCTGAGGTGAAAAAAGGTTTGTATGGCAGAAGCTTTTCTCACTGATGAGGTTGATTCAACAGTAATTCCTCATATGGATCTGTTTTGGATTTGGCTGCTTCAGCTGGCAGCACAATTAGTTCTGTAGCATCTGGAAAATGGCCGTGCATCATACATACCATTATAAGAATACTTATTGCAGTATATTATTTATCTGTAGCAGTGCCCACTCTTTATTGGGACTTTCCAAAATGTAAGAATGTATTTACTCTGAAGTAATCACAACCTAAATAATCACTAACTTACCAAAATTTAGAAATTACCCATTATTGCCAACTAGATCCATAGAGAACATTTGATGGCATGGCTTAGAGTACATCAATTAAGAATTGCTGATGAGAATCCAACACAGTAAGTAACAAATTAATGGAAGGGCAAGCAGTGGAGCTTCTTGCAATATTTCAGTGTTATAAAGCTCCATTTCTAAATTAGGAGAGTGCGTGTTACCAGACTTTCAACTTGTTACTGATCCAAAACTGAATGTTGCCCATTAAACACTATGGGACAGTGTCATCTTTGTGAGGAAACCACGTGATGAACTGTGAGGGAGAAAGCAATGTTGTCTTTGGCAATTAAAAAATAGGTATCTGTTTGAACCGTGTGCAGAAGCTGAAATGCGAGGAAAGCAGGGGGAAACTGGTCAAAAGCAAAGGAGAATAGATGGAGTTGGAGCTCAATGCAAATAGGGTGAAGACTTCCATGCCTGGCTTCTATGCCACAGTAGTTAATAATTTTGCATCATGTTTTCCTAAAAACCGATTAGCACTCTGAAGTGTGATAAACAAGTTCACGAAGAAAATGGAGCTGAAGAATTCTGTTAAGCAATATTCTGCAGTATACAGACTGCATTTAGCAAAGAGGAGTTTAAAGCATCACGTGAAGCACATCTCCTGTTGGATTTGTTTTAGTTTTCTGTCAGATATTTCTGTGAATGAGTGTAAGTTCTCTTCCCCTTAAGACGTCTGTTGACTTGCAGAAACCATCTGGTTAGATATTTTTATGCCTGTTTAATTGATAATCAAGACTGAATCCTGTTGAGAAAATCTGACTTCCCTGTTAGTAAACTCTATTTTCCCATTAAACTCTGGAGTCTAGAGTACAGAGAGAAACACATTCCTGACCTGTAATAAAACTGACAACCTTTACCTTCTGCTGCTATCTGTAAGTACATCCTCTTTAATCATGGTCTAATTGAGGCTTTGGTATTAGAAGGGAAGAGGAGACTGTAAGAGCCTGAAGGGACAGTTTATCTTAAAATGCCGAGAAAAATTCCAGGGCTTCCTAGCACACAAAGCAAAATGAGTTATGTTCACCTGTTGGGAAGGGAAATTCAGCAGTTAGGGTAGACTTTGCAGTTCAAGTCATGAAACAGGATCCCAGTGATGAGTGTGGCTTAGGACTGATGAATGATTTATGAATGACTTTTGCTTTTTAGCTTCTGGAAGAATCTTCTTTTCAAGACTTTTCTGATGCTCTTCCCACCACCTTTCTGTAAAGGGAAATTTGCAAGTATGACAAAATACCTTGGTTATTAGAACTAAAGGTTTAGGGAAAAAAACCCCCAAACCCTAAATACTGTAAAAGTAGGAGTTTAATCATGGGAGTTAGGAGGAATGTGCCTAAGGCTTTTCTTTTTCCCCCCCTTACATCTGCATATCTCTAAAGGGTGTGTACAATGGAAAACTTGCTGCTCTCTCCTATATGCCTTGTGTTCTTGTCGTCTTCCTAGCCTGCTCCAGGTCTAACTGATGATAGCAGTAGTACTTTCTTCTGGATAAATACCACTCTTCAAATCTTGTTCATAGTATGTTGGGCAGTAATTAAATTCAGAATGAAAAGTAGAGGAAAGACAAGTTTTTATTTTGCAGTGGACATGCCCCAGGAGTTGTAGATTGTGAGGTGTCAGGGATTTGAACACACCAGTGGCTGGTCACAGCTGTCTATTGCTGTGATGCTAGTAAAGCAGTAACTTTTAGTTTGCAGACTCCCAACCATATAAAAGGCCATAAAGTTGTCAGGGAGCCTGCATCTAACCTAGAAAAGTTGTAGGAATCTGAAAGAGAGGGAAGAATAGGTGGTGCATGGCTGGGTGGTTGAATAAACTTGACCCAGGAAATTGTCAAGTAATTAAAAGAAGGATCTGTGATCAAGGCCACGGTCAGTGCAATTGCCCTGGAAATGCATCTGTACACAGAAGTGTCCATGACGAAATCCTTGCAACTGTAAGCAAAATCCAAATGATTCCCTGTGTTCTTTTGTTTGAGACAAGGAGTTCCTTGTACCTGTATGTGAGCTGTGTGGCAGATTTTCCTCTCCCTGACTGGGAGCTGCAATAAGTAATCACACAGTTTCTGGTTGTTCTGCTGCAATCACCAAGGTTTAGATTGCAGCTAAGCATTATCCTCGCAAGGCTTAATGTTGAAAGACAGGTATTTCCAACAGCTGCAGCATAAGCACCAACATTCCTGTTTGAAATGGATTATGTTTGTGCATGTAAGAATTTTATTTATGGCTGTTGTCTGAAGTGTTGCATCTTCTGCTCTGTCTTCACAAACGTGGCATTTGTGTTTGTTTCAGGGCTGAGAGATATATTTGTAAGGATGAGAATGGCTTTGGTTGGCTTTGGTTGTATGGATGTTTTTGTAAAGCACAGCTAAGGGTTGAATTTAGAGTGTAGTAGCCCTGTGCCAAATGGGTGATTCTGCCCCCAGAGTGACTCTGTAGTTCAGATTAGGTGGAAAACAGGGTCTTAGCTCAGAGTAAAAAAGCCCAGGTGAGAATTAATGTAGAATATCTATAACTTGCTCCTTTCCCAACTAGGCAAACCCTAGAAAAATCTACTCTTTAGCCATCAGGCAAACAGAGACTCTCTTTCCTTGGATTCCTCCTTATATTACAAACTTGTTGTAAATATTTCCTTTGGCTTTAAATACAACATTTAATCACCTTAGTATTTTTTTTTTTTCAAATGTAAACGGACACTTTCTTGTTGCTTAAAGTGAACCAATCATGACGCTGGCTTGTTTCTTGCTTTGTATAGGAAATTTGGTATGAGACTTTTTCCTCATTGTGGTTTCTTTCTTTCTTTAGTATTGGAATTTATTTTATTTTATTTTAAAGTCAGTGAGCATGGAGCAGAATATGTTCTCTTGAAACCCTGCTGGACTCGATGAGCAGTTTTTAGAGTTAATCCTCAAAGCTCTAGTGCCACTTTTTCCCCCGCCTTCATTTTTTCAGTCCCAGTTTGGCCCACTGTGTAACAAAAACAAGCTCGAAGGATGTTGTAAATTATATTGGCATGTGTGCTCCCTTGAGAGATAATGTGCTGCTTCATCCAAGTCCCAGGGTACCCTGACACCCATCTGCCAGGGAACTCCTCATCTGCCTAATGTGGGATTAGATGCTGTATGAAGCACTTGCTTTTTTTCCATCTTAAATACATTTGCTGAATACTAAATATGCCTTTCTACACCCACATAGCTTACCTCTTTCATGTTGTTTTATAATAAGTATCAGTTATTAGCATAATAACTGCTCAAAGTGACATCTTACATTGTATTGTCAAAGATCCATGTATTAATATTTCCATAGTTCTGATGCTGTGATACACTGTAGTACTGTAATTTTACCAGAGATTATTATTTTTATGTCAAAGATCTGCCTATTCCAATTACATACCATACAGTGACACCAAAGCTACTGATAGTGGGCTGTTGTGAAGGTTCTGTAAAGCAATGTGTCAAAAAAAGTATGTAAAAGCATAGCAAACCTCAGAGTTCTTTGATTGCTTCTTGAATTGCTTGAAAAAGGAGAATGAGGAAATTCATTCATGCAACATTCCCCTGTTGTGTATGGATTTGTTTATTTTAAAATTGTTTAGGCCTGTCTTATATTCTTATTTCTAAGCAATGTGCGTTGGCAAAGGCCAGCACGCCAGTCTATTTTACTACTTATCAAAAAGCCTTTGTGCACAGCATTAACTGTGTTTGCTCTCTATTTGCTATTATTGCCCCCCCCCCACTGTTCAGTAAGTACCCCAAGCAGTTTTTGATAAGATGACAGAAAGGTTGTCTGGTTTCATTGTTGCTCCTCTTAGAATCTCTTGTATCCTCTGGCAAAATGTTATCTTGTACTTTGTTACAGTAATAGTCCTCAGTGATTCAAAACAGGTATTCTTTTGTCTCCTGCCCTAACAATGCACGTATGAGAGAGCGTTTGTTCTCTTTCACCAGCTCTGCTGCTGCTAACAAAAGCCACGCAGGATCAGAAGAGCAGCTGTCTTTACACCCAGTATCAATAGATCGCCCTCCTCCTCCTGCATGATGATAAGCGGAGGGGGGGCAGCGAATGAGCAAAATCATTTTGACTCTTTCCTTGCTCTGTAAGCTACAGACTTCTTTTTCCCTCTCTGCTGCAAGACATGTTTCAGTGAGTGGTTAGAGACAAAAACAGTGGTGCTTGAGCATCTGTGTGCTATTTGTGAGGTGTCCTTCTTGAGCTGCCCCAGTTCTCAGGCAGCATCTATAAAATAATTTTTAAAATACTTGAGATGAGGATTGCCTTTGACAATAGTGTACTTATAAGGTGGGTAGAACTGCTAAATTCATACTCTCTGTTTACACATAAAATTTTGAATCTAAGGGAAGTTTTTCACCAAGCTACTCCTTTTTTTACCATTGACAGCTTCTTGAAAATGGTCTGAATGTGTTTCAATGTATAATGAATGTTGAATCAGTGGAGAATGCTGTTTTAGCCCTCTGCTTCTTTTGGGATAGCAGGAAAGGGGGTTTGGGAGAGGAGTTTCTTCTGTGGGTTTTTTTTTATTTTATGGGAAACTTGGAAGAAAGCATTTTACAGATACCATATGTAGGTAACAGATGATCTCATCCCAAAGTAACCCCACTTCATCTTGAGGTTTTCTAAAGCAACTCAAAGGTTTGAAGTTCCAGATGGGAAGGGGAGAGAAGAAAGAAGGAAACAGTGCTTGTTGAAACCCCACCACTGGATATCCCCGAGACTTTATCTGGGTTGTGTTTGGCATTGACTCAGATCTTCACGTCAGGCAAAACCATCTCTCGCCCTGCTTTGGGAATGCTCACAAAAGAGCTATAGGTTCTCCTGGGATTCTCTGTTATCCTGAAGCTTTTCTGTCATGAAAACCATAATGCTAATAGTCATAAAGCCAGAAAGATAGTGAGAGTGACTTGGAAGGGTTCTTATTTTGGCTCCTGTGATTGTTCTGTATAAAGTGATACAAACCCAGTTAGAAATGCTGAAGAAAAATCTGCTTCAGAATAGCTTTCAACTTAATGATTGCGTCTGTCTCCTCAGAAATGAAAGTGCTGGGTTAATGTTACTTCCCTACTTAATATCTTAAAATGAGAACTCTGTTTGTTGTAAGTTTGTTGTAAGTACTAACATCCCATAAACATGTGATTTGTCACTGTAGAAATAACTTGTGAAGAGTGTATTACAAGGTCTTTTAATATTTGAGTGGGTGTTGGTTGTTTCACTGAGCCATAGTTATTTGCCAAATACTACTTGAATTTCTCATGAGCAATATTAAGATCACAGTGAATACAAAAGGCATGCAGTAAAACCAATGTCCCCATCCTCTAAGCAGACTTTGACCCAGCCCTGATTGCAGTCTTTGCTAAAAGAGAAAAAAATTAGAAATGATATTTTGGTGCACTGCAGCACCTACACAAGAGTTTGTCTTTTTATCCTCTGATCCACCAGGGATGGCAGGTTCTTATTTTAAGGAGTACACAATTCAATGAAATGAAACCCTAAGTAAAAGAGAGGTATCAGTACATTCTGTAGTTACTGGAATGTATTTAGAGCTTGTTCAATTACATTATTTACAGCTTTAGATATTTGGGCATGGTTTCCATCTATATGGTGTTATTCATTTCAAAGGGTCAATGAAAAGTACAATGCTTTCTGTACTTATTTCCATTTGACTAACGAGACTTCTTGTGATATTTAGCTGTGCTAAATATCTACACTACAAGATAGGAAGAGACTGTGTTCATGAAGATGTGGAGGGACTCCCCAGACAGGCAGTTTCTCTAATATGCCTATTGGTCCTTTCATTTCTCTGATGAGAACATAATGTGCATTTATGATGAAAATTATAACTTCTGTACATCTGCACTAACTCTAGCAAACTGCCCTGTTGAGAGTGGCTTGTTCCGCAGAATTAAAATGTAAATGAGATCATTTATTTCTAATAGAATAGGTGTTGTGCACCGTAATTCTCACAGTACCTGGCTGAACTCTTTCTTATACAGACACAACTTTTAACTGATTTGTGCAGAAAGCTTGCTGGAACCTCATGGAGGAGGACCATGCGTGGAAGTGTCCTTATCCTTACTTATCTGTTGATGAATACTGACTCACCAATTAATTTCAAAGACAAACAACCAAGCACCTTCATATTTCGTTTCCCTGTTCAATAATAAATTCAAAGGGGGAGGCCAGAGCAGTGGTAGGTGGGCCAGGACTGTGATACTGATGCTGGTTGTGTTTATTAAGATGACATTATGGTGTCAATTTATGTTTTGCCTTTAACATTCTAAAGTGGTTAGAAACAGTGGGTTACTGTGTTCTGTTGATGTAAATCTGAGCAGCTTCAGGGAAAACTGCTTCCCTCTTTCTCATCTGTTTGGGTAACCTATTTATTTGTTTGGGATTCTGGACTTGGAATTGATTTTGTTTATGTGCTTTAAGCTCCTGTGAGGCAGTGACAAACACTGCTGATGTCTCAGTAACTCTGCAGGTCTGATTATCTGAAGTAATTGCATTATGTGACCTCTCACTTTCCAAACCTTGAATGTTGTTACCTGTTTTAAGACAGTCTCTAAAAGCAGCTCTGAAAGGAGGCTGAATTGCCCCTAAAGTGAAGCTCTGTAAGAATTTGAGGAGGGGGGAAAATCCTAGTTTTCTTTTCTGCTAAATGTTTTTATCTTCATTACGCTAACTAAAAGGAGAACAAGTTTAAAAGGCTCTGCAAACTCTTTCCAGCTAGCTTTGTGAAACGCTGTATTTGGTGTGCTGCTGAAGACTGTACCAGAACATTCTAAAAAGCTGTGGAGATCAGCTAGTCCCAGTTTACTGAAAAATACAGTTTAATGAGAATTTTTGCTTTAATAAAAAATAAGGCTCTTCTCCTTCAGTCACAGACTAATCAAGTGGCATTTCCAATAGTACTGCTCCTTTGGGCTTCTGATGAGTAGGAGCTTCAGTTAATATGAAAGAGTGTGCTGCATCCTCAGATACTAGACAGCTGTGAAGTACAGAAGTGGGATGTCTGGCTTTTGGCAGTGTTAATCACCTGTGCTTGAAGGCCATTTGTGCGTGGATTAATGAAGTAAGAGCCAGGGCAGAACTGGATCATGAAAATACTTAGATCTAATAATCTATTTATTAATTCATGCTTTTGTTGACTGTTACAAGACTTGATTACACATACGGGCAGCTAGGATCAGAACCTAAACTTGCTGGGGGACTACATTTGGGGGTACAGGGGAGAGGAACAGTATGGAGGAATGGAGCTAAATTTTCCTCTTGAGATTGTTGCTTAGAAAAAATGAGTAATGTTGAAAGCTACCTCTAGTGAGTTACTGCTGTCTCCCCTGCTCCTGCCCCCTTGGAAGCATCAGAATTATCACAGCCAGTTCCCAGCTGGCTCTCGGGTGCGACTCTGTAACAACACTGTTAGAGAGCTTTTTGTTAATATTTAACACACTGTTTTTTCAGTAGCTTATTATAGCTAATATTTAATATTTTATTAAAACCAATTTTATTTAAGAAAAAATGCTATGACAGGCTATAAAACCATATCTTTTTTCAAGAGTTCTTCCAGATTTTTTCCTATCTCATTAGCTCCTAACGATTCTTATGCAAAACTTGAAGGGTAAATAACCCCAACTAAGTTAATTCACTGCCTTATCCCTTGTAGTTTAGATATATGGGGAGTGTTTTTTTGACTCCTCCTCCCTGCCCCCCCGCTGGTTTTTCACTCGCAATCTGCTCAGAGGATTGTGTCCATGTCCTTCTAGAATTTGGGCTGAAGGAAGCCTGAGCAGGATGGCAGCAACACTTCTGCAAATGCTTGCTCACACCTGAACATGCTCTTTGGGAAAGACTAAGATAAAATGGGAAAGCACTGGCCTCTGTTTGGTAAGTTCCCATGCTGTTCCCTGTGAAGTTGCGAGGACTAAGCCCAAGGCAGTCTAATGCTGTTTGCTTGGGAATGTGGCTGTAATGGTTTTCAACTGTTACAGATGCTGGCTCATGGCACTAGACAGCTCTTTTCCAGCCAGAATCCAAGCCCCTTTTTCTTCCTGTGTACTCCTATATAGTCAGCACATCTTCCATATGTGCCCCACCTTGCAGGTGTTTTCAATTTTGCACAATCCTTTTACTTGACCTGCTCTATATTCTGAACCTTTTCCCTCCTCTGGTAAATACTAGTTATATTGAATTTGGAGTAAACCGCTTGCTTCAACACTGTCTGTATCTCAGGCTGAAATCCAGAGCTTGCTGCTTTTAAAACAGAGCCTCTAACATGGCTTGCTTAAGGTGAAGATGATTTTCCAGCTTGGTGTTTACATTTTTCCCCGTTTTTCTTTTTTGGCTAGGTTTTTTTGTTTGTTTGTTTATTTGTTTTCTCAGTTCCTTGAGGTGTTGGTAATCTTGAGTAACTTGTAGCTGCATAAAACATGCTGTATTATGATACGGATAATTTGTGGCAGTAAAGTTCAGCAGCTGCCTAATAGATGCGAAAGGGGTGGAAATCTTTGGAGTGGTCTGTGTAATCTCAAGAGACAGCAGCACAGAATCACTTCCAGCAGTCCTTTGCCAGAGCAGTGCTGTGTGTTTTAGAGGCAGGATATCTGCAGCCCTACAAATCCTCACAGTGTGAGCACTGCTGAGTAACCTGGCACCATCATGTAAGCAATGCCCCCATCCCCTCCGCCCCGAGCGAGCCAGAAGGTGGGTGTGAATCTTGGTGGTGGCTGCTCGTTGTGTCCTTATCAGGAAGGAGGAGGAAATGGAAAGGCCTGGGACTGGAAGAGGTAACCCCAGCATGAGGATCACAGCTGACAGTTTAGACAAGGAGCCTGATCTTTGTTGACCTGGACTTTTGTAATGATCCGTGAGAGCCTGTTTTATACCCACACTGCTGTAAAATGGCAGGATAAACGACACACACCAGAAATTCTCTGTCTTTCCACTGGCAGCATTTTTCTGTCTGTTTTACGGAGGTACATGACTGCAAAGCAGTGGAAAAATTGACTTTACTACACATCATTATAAATGTCTTCTGTCTCTGCCCAGGTTATAGAAGTGGGGAGAAGGAGAGGACTTTAAATTTGGACTTTTTTGTCCATCAGAACGCCTAAAAGATCAATGTGTTTTACTGTTTATATTTAGCCCAACAAAACTTCTCACACTCTTGTTGGTTATTTTAAAAACCTTTCTGATTTTCAGTACAATCAGTAGAGAACTTACAGCTATTTTTAATAATTGTTTTATTGTAGTTTGTTCCTATGTGGGAACTGAATGCCATGTTTCAAGGTGATTTCTGTCTGAACTTCTGCCTAGCATAAACATGGGTCCGGTGGTTAAACTAGTGTTCAGTATATTGAAGAATTCAGTTTGTACTCCTTTGCACATCCCTTAATTAATACTTACCCAAAATTTTCATATTTTGTTACTCAGTATGTGGAGCTGTCAGACAGTGAATTTCAAGGATGCAACAGTAACTGGATTTGTGTGTTGAAGACCTGATGTCTTGGTGGTTTCTGTGTAGTGATTTGGTAGTATTGAATATTATACTAGAGACATTTTTCTTGGTTCTGAACGTCCATTTCAAAGGTGGGAATCAGCAAGTAATATCTTCTAGTCCTGTCTTCAGTGGAATTTTGCATGCTGAAGGCACTCCCTTAGTTGTTGCTGGGGTTGAGCTGGGATTGCTGGGCCCTCCTGAGAAGCAGGCTGCTCCTCCTTCCTTATTTAAAAAAATACATGGTAGAAGAAAAAGTGTGTAATATGATGACTTTAGGAAAAAATATGTAATATCTCAAATAATCTCACTGCTGTTTATATTCCTCAAACCCTAGGCACGGACTAGCAGTGGGAGGCAGGCACTCCTTGGATCTCCTTCTGCAGAGGGTTAAGTGCTGGCTGGCTGAACCTCTCTACCCTGGCTTTGCAGTAATGCTCCTTGACATCAGTTTCATGCTCCATGTGCGTCAGAAACAATCCAAGGAAAACAGTTTGTCCTTGTGGCAGAAATCATTCTCGAGAGGGTCTTCACTGCATAGGCCCTCACACTTATGTTTTGACAGTATCTCTTCTCACACTGTCATGTTCTCAAGTCTTTCTCGCTTGAAGACTCTTATGTAAGAAGTATGGAACTGAAATAAATGCTGAGGGCCAAACAGGTCCCAGCTTGATCAGTCACAGAAACACATTGTCTTGCTTGTCTGAGAATGGCCTTTTCTGCTTCCCTGGCTGAATAAATGATGCATCTTCCTCCAGCAGGGGTACAAGGTTGAATATGTCCACACCTTCTGTAAGCATACTGTCTGGCAGTACTGGCTGGCAGCAATAAAAGGCCCTTGGCATATCATCTTTGATGGTGAAGTGTCCTGGAGAAGCAGGAAGAGGGATTATTTTACAAAGGTACAAGCTATTCTGACCCTCTTGGCCCTTTGTGACTTCCCACTGCACTTTCCTTGGAGATGTGGTAAAATGCCATAGTCTAGCCCACATGCTTCTGCTTGGAAATCTGAACCTCCAGGCATGAATAACTTACTGGAATTAATCTTCAGCTGTTGTCATCCAGTATGCATGTGGCTGATCAGAGTGAGGCAGTGCAACCATGGTGGTCTTGCAAAATAGCGCATCTCACAAGTGACATTTCCTAACATGAGTCAATGTTTGTTCTTCTGTAAAAGGCATTCTAACATTTTTCTTCAAAGTGCCAGGCTAAATGGCTTGTGCTGGCCCAACCCCTGAGCAAAAACAGTGCATCTCTGCTGAACAGCAGATATCAAGGAGCAGTATTTGAAGGGGGAAGGAGTAGTAATGGAAACACAAGAAGATCCCTTGGAGATGATGAAACTTCTGAGATGCTGCAAGTTCAGCAAGAACTGTCCTTTCCTTTGTCAGCCATGCAACCAGTGTTGCACTGGGAAGGAAATGGCACCAGGATCTGATGGAAGTGATCCTTCCAGGAAACAAATGACCTATAGTTCTCAGAGTGGCGGGTGAGACAGGCCATATGCCAGATTTATTGTGTGCTTTGAACTGGAAAGTTTTGTGTAAGTTCATGAACTATGGCAGTGACCAAGATTTTTTTTTTCAGCCTTTTTACTGATAGGCAAGTGTCACCACGAGCTAAATAATCTTGGATCTGGTTTTTTTTTCGGGTTGCCATAGAGGAGGCTTGTGCTGTAGAAGGTTACATCTTCTCTTCCAAATCACCTCCTGGGTTGCATAGGGAGTTGTGGCAAATGCTCTTCTCTCATGAAGCTCTATTTTTCCCCTCTGTAGTGATGCTTACAGATTTTATTTAGCAAAGTTTCTCTGAGTACCTGACAGAAAGGGGCATGCAAAACTTGAAATCACCATGTTTTAAATAAATTAATGAAAAAATCCCAGAATGATACTGTCTGTGCTTGTTCACGAGAAGGAATGCTGTCCTAAGTCAATGAGGCTGCTCAGATCGGATTTTACCGTAGTGTGAAAGTTATCCTCTTGCATGATATTAGCATTAAAACACTCTTTGAGGGGAAGGAGGCTGTACTCTTCAATATGGCCATAACTGTTTCTCAAGTATGGAAAATACCTGTTTTCTCGCCTCCTCCACAATATAAGGTCTTTATACAATGACAAGGTGCACATTTCAAAACACGATTTCCTAACTCTCATTGAGCTTCAAGAGATAAAGGTGTGTACATAAGTACAGGCTGAGGCACCACAGGAATGGGTTCAGCTATAGGTAACAGAATCAAGTATTTAAAAATAAACCTACATGAACAGACCAGGGGATATGAGAGGCACAGGGGAAGAAGTTGCTCCCTGCCAACTCTTTGCAAACCCCAAATTAATGATAGGGTGTGAAATGTGCACCTCTGTGAGTTACTGGACAGACCAGAGCTCTTCCTGTCTACCACATCAAGCAGGGCCACTAGCGGAATAACTGGTGGCCACCAATCATGTTTCCCACAGATGCACATGAAGCAGCACTAATCCCCTTCATGATTGACTTCACAGATATTTGACAGAAATCTCAGTTTTTGGCTCAGCCACAACAATTACCCTGATCAAGGATCTTCCTCTGGTCTGTCTCTGTTTGGACTTTGGTATTTTCTGCCATGTTGGTTTGTTCCCACTGAACCTCCTGGACTGAAGGCCTGGACTCCTTTCCAAAGGTACTTCAGACAATTGGTACCTCTTGGACATAGTCTCAACATTTCTTCTGCATCCAAGATCATCAGAGCTGAGACTCACACCCATGTTGCCACACCTCCTTGCCATGCTTTTTTAGCCAGATTTCAGTACCAGACTTGTGAATGATCTCAGTTTCCATGACTTTCAGATCCCATTTCTCATCTGTTCTAATTTCAGCCTCTTCAGGCCAGTCATTAGGGGTTTAGGGAGAGAGATTTCTCTACCTACATACTTTGTCCCCCTCTATTTCTCCCTAAATGTTGCAAGCCTGACTCTTGTCCCTACTGTGTTTGGTTCTGAAAACTTTCTCTTCCATGTTCACTGGAACAAATGGGGTGTTGGCTGGGGAAACACTGGTAGGGGAAGAGGGTATCCATGCTTTTATACAGAACGGCATTCAGCACACTGGAATTGCGGTTTTAGGGAAAGTCCTGCTCAGCCCCAGCCTGGAGCAAACCCGCTGGCTTGGGAGCCTTGAGGGAATGGCTGAAATTGCCTAAGCAGCTTATTGGCTAAAGCAGCTAAAAATTGAATATATATTTATTGACTGTTTTTTAACTGGTGTTTTTCTTTTCCATTCTGTTTGAGGACTTATACTTGTCCAAATTCAGGTCAGTTTTTGTTTAGACACATTCTTGACACAAACAGTAAATTTTTGATGTGTCATACTTATTGTCAGACCCAAAGCAGGGACATAGTAGCAAGTCTTCATTGGAAAAGAGCTTTCCCCATCCACACCTTTCCCTGTAAACTCTTTCTCAAAACTGCCTACAATGTTATGTCTGGAAACCTTTTCCTCCCCCCCAAATCAGGCTGCAGCACATACTTAATGCATTTCAAGCCCAGTTTCCCACTCAAGGGGGTCAAACTTTTGTAGATTTATTGGTGATTGAAAATGAAATCTTATGTGGGGAAGTAACAAGTAACCTTGGTAACAAGCAAGAGCTGTGCCCCACAGCACTCCGAGCTGACACCCCCCACCTCCCTCCTGTGCCTTTTCTCGCTGCTTTATTTAGCTCAAGGTTTCTTATGACTGAGCCGGTTCCTGTTCTCAGCTGAAGTCAGTGACAAACTTCTTGCTGGCTTTGGGGCTGGAGTGTTCATTGCGTGATAAAATGGGAACACACTCAAGGGATCAGTCTAGGGGTCACAGAGCCCAGCTGGCTGAGGCCACCGCAGGATACTGTGCTGCTGAAAAGCACAGAACAGAGTCGGGTGTGCTGTTCTGTTTTGTTTTAACTTCATAAACATCAGTCCATTTTAAATAGTCTGCTTTTTTTGTCTTTTTTTTTTTTTTTTAACTTTGAAAAGAGAGCTATTGCTGGAGGTGTTGTAAGCAGGAAGAAGATAAGTTGTTTGATGCTGCACATGACACAAAGCTTGAGGTAATGAAGGAATGGGTATGTTTCAGGTCAGCATGAGTTCAGGCAGTGAGGTCGAAATAGCTGCTGGAATGGCACTATTTATCATTGTGTGAGAGAGAAGATTTTGGTTGCTAGACCCATTTATTTATGATCTATGTGCCTTTTGAAATCACACAGCTTTATTTACCATAACAGAAGTTTCAATACAAACTTAAATATATTTTTTAACTTAGTGAGAATTTGGTAGCATCCAGATACTATGATAACATTATCTTAAAGTGTGAAGGTGTGGAAACACTGTAAACCAAGGTAAAGTATCTGAGACTAAAGCGATGCTTTAACATGTAAATCTTTTCTGTGGCAATTTCCTTGTGGCGTTGAAGTGACATAGAACCGTATGGTGTTCTTTCCACGAGGCAAGACTTTTTTTAAGCTAATAAGAGTTACCCTGCATTTGCCGTAAGTCAGAGAAAAACATACATGTGACTGGTTGATGTGAATCAAAGATGTGCAGCAACTATTTGTACGTCTAAGCGCTTACTAAAGTCACATGCCATGTCACCGGCTACCGGCCATGGGCTGATATGGAGGGTTTTGATGAATACAGTCAAAGATGAATACAGTAACTCATTGAATGTACAAAAATGTGGTGAGTTGGGGTACTTCAAGATACAGACTAGGTGGGCCTTTTGGCATATTTAACTATTGATATAGTTTTACCTCTGCAAAGAAGAAGGGAGAAAGTATAGAGCTAGACTCTAGGCTTCTTTTTTGATGATGGCTTATGCCATGTGAAGTCATCATAAGGTAAAATTGAAGCACTTTCTATACCACATTGATTAGCAGAGGAATGAAAGAGGTGATGGGGACTGTTATTGATTAACATAGCAGAATAAAGGAGGATTTAAACATACAGAATAGTTAACAGAAGAAAATGTACTTGTATAAACAGTGATGAAAGAGGTGTGGTGCAGGGCAGAAGGTAGGAGTTGGAGTTGTATGGCTGCAGAGACAGCTGGTCATGAAGAAAAGCTGGAGGAGAATGCCATTGGCATTCCAAGTGGTTCTGGTGGACCAGGTCTGGTCTTGTTTTTAAAATACGCTTTCAAAATAAGCTTTTAGCAATGCCACAGGATTATCTTATTGCTGTTATTTGTATGCACTATTCAGCTGCAGCTTTCCATATGTGCTAGAACTGTGAGGTGGGACTGGGGCTGGCACATGGGAGATTCCTGCAGCATTCAAAAGGAGAGGAGACTAGAGGATTGAGTGACTACTATGGCTAAGAAGAAGGAAAATGTATCAGTACCTTTGGGAAGTATTCCAGATGGGGGGGGGGGGAAGTTTTCCTTATGTATCAATATCTGCCTGGCTTGAGGCTGAAAGAGGGGAGAGGGTACACTGGTATGTAACTGTGGGTGTTTCTCTGAGAAATTTCTGGAAAGTTTAGGGGGTATGCCAGGTTTATTTAGGAAAAAAGACATGAGTAATATGGAAAGAACCCTGCAACACAAAATTTTTTTCCAAAAGTCCATAATTTTGATTACTGATTGCCTGTCCTGAAATCCTACTAGGAGCAATATTTTGTATTGGATAAGGAAGTGTGTCAAGGTTTTTTTGGAGAGAAAAGATATTCTTACATGACTGTAAAGGTAAATCAGTAAAAATACACGACATAGCAGAAATTCTAAGTTAAATCAATAACTCCGCACACTAAAGTAGTGCTTTGTAAGCTAAAACTGCTCCACACATCATACTAATCCATTGAGAGGGTTGAGAGTTTAGGAGATTGGTTATACCGTCTGCAGTATCAGTAAAATACAGTATGAGGTTACATATGCCTACTAGGGCAGGCGTCAGTAAATAAGTATGTGATATTAAAAATGTGATACTTCTAAGTCATTCTTTGATAGCAGAATGTGTGTATCGGCATGTTGCATTTACCTTTCTGTGTATGTGAGCCGGGTGAAAATCAGTCCTTTGGTAGAGTTAACAGGCTGCTTTAAGCATGTACCGGTGTGTGGATGAACCTGAAGATTAGTGCTGTAATAGGAACAGGAGTTGGAGGGCTGACATTAGTTTTCAGAGGTCTCTGGGGTGCCTTACCCGCGGCTAGAGAGGCTGCATTTGCCATTAATTTTTAAATGGTGAATGAGCTGGGCTGAATCCACTCCTTGCTCCCTGCTGCACTGGGTCTTACGGAAGCAATGTGTGCTGCAGGAGGTGCATCCTGGCCAGGATGGCAGGGACTGACTGTTCTGTTCCCACAGTGTTTATGTCCTTGAAAAGGGTAGGCTGGGGTTTCCACTGGTTGCCTTGGGGAAATCTAGAGGCTCTGTGTAAAGAATAAGTGCATCCTTTAATTGCAGTGTTGACCAGTCTCTGGAGTAGTACCAGCTGCTTCTGTGCTTTAAGGTTGCAATGAGCAGAACTCTGCTGGAGAGGCAGAATCAGAATAACACCAGTATCTATTTTCTTCAAGTTTTACTTTTTCAACTTTTCATTGCTTAGGAGAAATTATTTACTGCTTCTGGTGCAGTAAAGGTCAATGCAAGGCCTGAGCAGACACCTTTCCATCCACAGCACTGCTCTGTGCGGACCACCAGCCACTTCAGAGGTGGTGTGTGCCCGGGGCCTGTACTTACTATGGTGAAAGTTGTGTTCCTAAAGAAGCTACATACTGTAGCATAGCATTCACCTGGTGTGTTGTCCTAGCAATCCTGGAGTTGTGCTTAGCTGAGGTTGGATTGCTGTCTGAAAGTTGCAGTTCTTTTGGTTTTGTACTTCACCATTCCTGTTGTGCTTTGCTTGCTGATTCAGGGCAGTGAGCTTTATCCAAATCATTGGAATTAAAATTCTCATACTGTGTTTTTGTTCTTAAAGTGTACGCACGCAGTAAGAATTGCCTCTTCTATTATTCTCAATGGTACTCACCAGCTCAAGTCCCTGAAGGGTTATTGGCATTACATTTGAGCCAATCATTTTTATTTAGAAAATTATACTTATTCATCTCGTGTAATATTAAGTTACCAGGTTTGGTGTTTTCTCTTCCTCTAGCCTACATTTGCTGAGCTAGAACTGGGAACATATGCATCACATTCCTTTTTATTCCTTTTTATTTGGTGGGCCTCAGAGTCTAAATTGGGACTTCTGAACTGCTCTTGAACACTGGGAAACCATATGTGGCATTGCGTTGTTCGAACAACATTCAAAACCAGAGGGTTTGTGTGAGCATGGAATGTACACCATTGTTCAACCTATGCATGTGTACAAGAAAGCTGGGAATGGGAGAGAAGAGCTACAGCTTTTCTAAAATACAAAAGAACAGGAGAAAAGTCTTTCCAGATGGACTATATAGGGAAAAATCTCCAGAGCTGGTGTCTCCTATGACATGCCTTGCTTACAGCTCCTGGAAGGAATGGGACACTTACAGCCCATAACTGGGTCTGGAACTGGCCCTCCTGTTAGCAGCTCTCTGTGATTCAAGAAAGTACAGTGAGAAAAGCTCTCTTCGAGGTGAGTGACACATTCCCCACAGATGGGGTAACTCCTGTGGCTGGGGAGGAGTTATTCCAGGGTGTAGGTAATGCACACTGTGGTTTCAAGAAGAAGATAAAAGCTTGGTGTGTGAAGGATAAGGGTTACTTTAAAGAAGGGTTGGACAGTAGATTTTGGACAGAAGATTTTTGAGCTTTGGGATATTTGTGCTTCTGTTATAATCACATAAACAAATTTTCTAAGTTTTGTTTGTTTGCTTTTGTTATTTATACCTGTTCAAAAACTCTCAATGAAATCAAGCTGCCATGGGGTAAGGAGCAAAGTCCTTAATTATTAATAATAACTTCGGTTTAGGAAATAAAAGTGAGGGGAAAACTGGCCAACTTTTAGAGAAGGGATGGAAAGACCAGTGAAGTCATACTATTGAGTCTGGTGCTGTTCAGCACAGTCCTGAAAGAGGTGGAGAATGAGGCAAAAAAGCCTCCTGATGATACCAGATCAGACAGGATAGTTGAGGCATGGATGTAGTTGAGGCTATGGGACTGCAGAACAGCCTCACCATAGAGAGTGACCAGAGGACGACCCGGCAGTTGAAATTCAGTGTTGATGAACATAGAATAGTGCAGACGAGGATAAACAATTCTAATTTGAAATACACAGTGATGGAATCTAAATTACCATTTGGAAAGAAACCTTGGTTTATAATAATTGTATAAAAATGTCTGCTGAATGTGCAGTAGGAATGAGAAAAAGAAAAAAAAAATAGAACTGAATACTGGGACTGATTGGTAAAGAAATTGTGAACAAAAAGAAAGGTCTTTATGCTACCACATAAATGCATGGCACACTTGGATATTGTGTCCTTGCTCCCTCATTTTAGAAAGGATGCAGAAGAAGGGGAGATGATACAGGAAATATTGATAAAAATGTGGAGTGACTCCCATGCAGAAAACAACACTTGGGCATCTATCTGAGCAGGAACAAACAAAGGTCTGTGAACTCTCAAGTGGCATGGAGAAAGCAAATAGAAAATACCCATTCACTCTCCCATGCCATGGGAGCCAAGCAGCCTCAAGAGAATGGTTAGGTGACAGTTTTAAAGCTGGCAAAAAGAACTTCCTGTAGCTGTGAAATCACCCTGGGATATTGTAGATGCCAAGAGTTCCCATGCCAACAGGGGTGTTTGGACATACCCCTTAAAGAAAACTCTCCCAAAAGCTATTGTACACAAAAATGCAGTTCTGGTTCAGGGAATCACCTCACCAGAGATTGCTGAGAGCCGGGGAGGCCCAGAGGTTCGGAGAGTGGGGCTGGGGAAGGTGCTTGAGGCTATTAGCACTTGCCTGAGGAGGAAAAAGTGAAAGTCGTGAGTGTGATAGGATGCTCGACTTCCTCAGTCTCTGAGCCGATGCCATCTGTCTCTTCCCATGTAATTACACCCACCCCGTGCCAGGGTATTGTTTAAATGCATGACAAACAAACTCCTGCCCTTAAAAATCAATTTGAGTTTTTGTGAAAGGATTCCAGTGAGTGTTCTTGCAGAAGAGAAAGGCAGAAGGATTTTAAAAAAGAGAAGTCTGAGATGGACAAAACTAGGTTCTGAGTGAAGTCCTAATTTTCAAAGGTATTTTAATAATTTTGAAGGGTCTTTTTGTCTTAATAGCTCTATACATAGTGCATTAGTGTCTCACCCACATGTGAATAACAGTGATGTTGATGTCTGGCAATAATCTCCAAATCGTGAACGTCTTCCTATCCAGGCACTTGCTGTAGCTTTTCAGAGAGACTGAAATGCAGCTGACCTGAATAAAACCTGTGTACTGAAATACCTGATTTTCTTTTCTTTGAGGGTATTGTAATGTGTGCAGTGTATGTGCTAAATACGTTGCTTTCTAGTTGGCTCTCCATGTAATGTTGGATTGCAACAGACTGCTCTCTGTCACACCTGATGACTAAACCTGTCTCACCCACGCCATGGGAAAGTACTGGTGCATTGAGCCTTCTTAGAATCAAGCTTTAGGTTGTCCTCAGATTTCAAATCTCCTGTGCACTTTTTTTAATATGGCCTCTAACTCAAGAGATACAAGCACAAATGGATTCCAGGCAACAATTAATCAGATAAGTATTTATTTATTTAACTCAACCTATAGTATTATGCTGGCAATAGTTTTTTTTTTTATTTGGAGTTAAACTTTCATTGAGCAAAAGACTGTCTTTTAAACACCCTTCTCTCTTTTTCAGGTATCTGCACTGAAGCATTCTGGATTTCATTGGCCACGGTAAGAAACTCCCATTTAATTACAGAAAAAAGAATCAGTTAAGAGCTGGCTGCTTTGTTTACCTCCTGATATGTTCAAAGTGAAAATACGGCTGAGGAAACTAGATGCATTTGATTGATGTTGTGCAATTTAAAATAGGATGGAGACACAACTAAAGCAAACATACATTTCGACTGTGTGGTACAGCGTTTACTACCACGATACCAAGAAGTGGGTCAGAACTGGCTGTAAGGTGGGGATGAGGGTTCATCAAAAATTGCAGAATGTCTGCGTGATGGAGGGAAATTTTTTTAAACAATCAAAAATAAACTCCTTTTAAATGGCCCTAGGTGAGCATGCAGTTGCATTTGTGATGCTGTAAATGTTGTCTGGGGAGATCCATGCTTACCAGAGTATGGGCAGGAAGCAAAGCAAAGCCAGGTGATTGGGGAGGATGCACTGTGCTGTGAGGGGAAAAACTTGTACTATAAATCTGGCTGAAATAGGAAGTACTTCAACCTAATTGAGGTGAGGGCTTTAGTCTTGCTGGCATAGCTGTGTCAGGGTGGGATTTATTATAGTTTTGTCATCATTGCTATGCTAGCAAAAGCCCTAGAATGTATGAAGTTAGACCTGGGGGAGAAAAGAAAAGGATTTTTTTCTTGGACAATTCAATTTGCTGATGGAAATGTTGTTAAACTATACCTGCAAACGGCCTTTTTGTAAGTGTAAATTGTCTATGCTTTTATAACTATACCAATACCCTGTTACAAGGGTCTACAAGGACTTGTTGAAAAGAAATCATCTGTACGAAGCTAAAGACAACAAATAATCCTTAGTATAAATTGACTAATTCATACTACTGGACATGCTATATAAAAGGGAAATCCAGTGATACCCCAGGTTTTTTGGGATTGTTTTTGGTTGGGTTTGGGGTTTTTTAGCCATTCCTCTCGACATGCGGTCATTTTTCTCCTAAACTTCAAGCTAGGGAAAATTCAAGACAGCATCATGCAGATGTTTTTACCTCCTTGGGCATTTATTACCTCTGAGGAACTAGGCAGTATTGGTGGGGCTCGAGCCAGTGAGTCCCAGAAAGCCTCGCTTGTGGACCGTGAGAAGCACGGCTTTCTTGGGCAGCGCTGAGGGAGCCTCTCTTTGAAGACTCCCTCCCACATATGTATACTGGGCTTGAAGCCAAGCCTCTCTTCTGTAAAGAAACCTTGCTAAAATTTCTCATTTCATGCCCCTTTATGGAGAGAGAGGGAGTGTGAGGGGGAGAGAGAAGGAGGTACGTGCCAAGAGTATTGAGAGAGCAGAGCAGAGTAGACTCTTCATTTTGTGTGTTTGGGGACAGCGGGGCAGCAAGGAAGGAGAAGGTTTTATATTAATTAGTACCATATTTGCCATCTCTTCCTCCCACCTCGAAAGTGATAAATTGTACTCCTTCTCCTCTCTAAACCACATTTTTTTTAGACAACAGTTTTTGTTTGAGCCCTTTGAACTAGCAGAGACACTTGAAATAAATGCACTTGTAAATGTGCCTCCTGCCAGCCTCTGTCTAGTCTGCATATGGACACTTAAAAGAGTTGAAGAATATGTCTTACGTATCTTAGAAAAATGCTAAGTTCACAGTGGTGGCACCTGAAATGGCTTTATTCTTGCCTCCCTCTTAGAGCACAGTGGAATTGTTAGTGTATTATTTGATAAACAATCACCAATTAGTTGTTCCAATCCTCACTAATTCAGCAACTGCTCTCCAGGGCCTCCAGGCAGCTTGCATGCCAGTTCATGTGCTCGCCCCAGGTAGCTCTGAACTGAAGGAGTTTCCTTAATTGCTTTTGCTGTTATGTCTGTTTTAAAGGTTTTACTGCTCCTGTTGATGAGCTGGCTGGTGTATTACAAATGCGTGTTTGCTGTCTTACCTTTCCCCAGCGTGCTGTTAACAACACAAGTGACATAAACCATAATGCTGCCTGGTGGGTAGAAACACCCACTTCGTGCACCAAATGGAGGGTGGTCTTGCTGATTGGAGGCTGACAGGTGTGATTCTGCTTCACTTCCTCCATCTTTTATAGGCTTGGGTATTTCTGGGTGTCTCCATGGACAGCCCTGCTGCCACTGCTGAGCACCTAGATCACAGATAAATCAGATATCAGTTAACCTGCTGATCACAGAATGGTGCAGGACTGGAAGATGAATTAGTTACCCTTGATGTTAAAGATTCTCCCAAATTCTAATGAGCAACAAGCTGTGGATGGGAGAAGTGTCTCTCTGCTAACACTTGTTCCTTATTCTTTTGTCTTACAGGTGCCTGTTACTGACTACAAAATCTGCTGCTGAAGCAACTTCTAGAGGTGGTGGAAGACCTACGGTTGTGGATCCTTTGCACATATAATTGTTATTGTGTGTGTCTATTTGACCATGGTAGGATATTTAAAGGATCATAGAAACAAGTTTTGTATCTCCAGTTTCAGTGTCCTCTAACCATAGATCCTTCCTTTCAAACATATTTTCCCTTGTTTGAGCCTTTAAAAAAAGAAGAAGAAAAAACCCTAAACCTTAAAAAATTGTAACTTCTATGAAAAATATACACTGTTGTCATCTTCTGGGGAAAAGGGGAACTTTACTGTGTCCATTGTTGTTGTAAGTGAAATGTGGTGTACAGCATGCTAAGTAACTGCTCAGTCAGTGTGAATTCAGAAATCCTCAGTAGAGGAAAGAAATAAATATTTTTATTTTCTCTAAAAGCTTCCCTGTAAAATTCTTCTAAAGATTTTCTTCATGAGACAACACAAAAGAAGCATTTGGGTGCCCTTTCACTTCTCAGCCTGATGGCAGGCTTGTTGGGACTTTTGGCCCAGTGCTCTGAAGCTATTGTAAGCCTCCACAGAGATGAAGCCCACGTTGTTACCCAGGGATATGCCTCATCTGTGATGAGCAGGAGACTTGAGTATTAGATGTTTCTGTTTTAAGTGACACTTACCCCTTTATCAGTACCTTGAAAGAAACTGCAGGCAACTGATGTGAAACTTTGCTCACAGTATCTGGGCAGAAAGTTGGGCAAAGCTGTTCAGCTAAAGTTGTTCAGCTAAAGACTTGTTGCCTCTCCTCTCCTCTCCTCTCCCCTCCTCTCCTCTCCTCTCCTCTCCTCTCCTCTCCTCTCCTCTCCTCT
>NW_024581137.1:19032846-19037863 GCF_017639235.1 Corvus kubaryi | reverse complement strand
CTCCTCTCCTCTCCTCTCCTCTCCTCTCCTCTCCTCTCCTCTCCTCTCCTCTCCTCTCCTCTCCTCTCCTCTCCTCTCCTCTCCTCTCTTTTGAGGTATGTAATTTTTTTCACATTACACAGTCTGTACTTCAGCATTTTTAGTCTGATTTGTACAATTTTTTTTAAGTCTTAATTTTTAAACATACTTGCTTTTCTTTCCGTTCTCCAAATGGGTTCTTTGGCCTCTACTTACATAATCCTCCAGACTTGTGTTAAAGATTGTATAGAAAAGCTGATACCACAGCATAGTATTTGCAGTATGGTGCATCTGTAACCAGACTAAATAGCAGGCATTATTCACAAGGAGGTGAGGTTATATTTGCTGCTGCTAAGCTCTTAGCTGTTCAGTTTTAACACTGGATGCCTGGGTTTCTTTTTCTGGAGTGCCTGTTTACTCTTGTATATTTTTATAGAGTGAAAGGGTGGTGGGGAGAATGAGGGTGTTATGTGCAGTAAAGTTATAAATAACATTGGCTCTCAGGTTATTTGCATTATATCTACTTGGCTGAATGCATAAAGTTAAACAAAAAAGTCTTAAAAAAGACCAAAAAAAGGGCAGAACAATGTCATGGGTAAGAGGTCTAAAGGCAATGCTACAGAATGTATTTATTGGGGAATATTCCCTACCTAGCTAATAAGCCAGACAGAAAATTGCTTACTCCTCCCACAGCCTCAAACAGATCAAACAGAATATTAAAGCCTCAAAGATGCTGATGTAAGGAAGAAGGAGGGTTACTCAGCACCCACCACACTAAACTGACAGGCAAATGGGGAGCATGCTGGGAACAGAGCTACAGTCCCAACCCAGCCACAGTGATCCTAGGCTGGATGTCATGATGAAATGCAGCTGTCGTGGAGCAGGGGAAGCACACACGTAGGGTTTTTTGTTGTCTTTTTGCTCTGTGTGCTGTAGACTTGGGGGCAAATAGACAAGAAGTGCCCACTTTGGGGCTGCGTTTCAGTCACTGTGGTGGCATTTGGTTCAATAATGAGACATTGATAACATTGCAGACTCCTGAACAAACGAGGTGTGGGACAGGGATCCAAGGGAGAGTGGGTGCAGTTTCTTCACTGACCTGTGTGGATGCTTACACGGAACAAAGATGCCAAGGTTTAGTCTTGCAGTGCTGAAACTGGAAAGGAGGCAGACTCTTAATTTCAGGCAAGGCAGGACTGAACCCTGAGGAAGCAATGCTGTCATTCTGAGGGCTGTCTGAAATTTCAGAATATGTCTATGCCTGTGAGTTTTTCAGTGCTGGAATTTAATTTCTAAAGTGTAATAACACCAGTGCATCCTTGTAATTTTATTGCATTTTTTATTACGGATATTATTTACAATAATCCTGCTGTCATATTGGCCTCTGCTATGGTTTCAGCAGTCTCTGTCTCTCCATCTAAGATGATGAAAGTGAAGTTGGACCACATCATACACGCTATGTTTTCTTTCTTCCTTTGTTTTCTTTTCCCGAAATGGTGGTTGAGTCAGTGGAAGTCTTCTGGCTTATTCTTTCCTAGTGTTCATCCTCAAAGGTACACAGCATCCAGTTGACCTTTTCTTAGAGCAGAAGGATTAAAAAAACATCCTTGATAGAGCTGCTTCCTTGATGCAGCAGAGATCATGGCAGACATTGTGTCCTACTAATTTTTCCTGTCCTTCCTGGTTTGCTTATTTGTGTCCCATATCAAAATCTTGAATTCCTGCATGGCAGATGAGCCTTTGAAGCTGAGAATTCAAAATCTGGAGGGCTTTGAGGCAAGAAGAACCCTTGACAGGCTTCTGGAATAGCAGGGCATGTTCTCGTTTCCAGAAGTCATACAGAAACACCCATGAATCTGCATGGGTGTCTGGCAAATCTGCAAAGGAGAGTGGTGCAATCTTGAAGATAGCAAAGCACTGTGAGCAGAAACGGTGTGGCTGAGGGCTGGGATTCAAGCACGAACTGCTGAGTGCTCCATCAGCAAACCTCTTCTAGACCAATTGGTCCCATATGCCAGAGGACTTTGATTTGTGGCTGGGTTTCCCAGTGATTTGAGGCTTGTGTCTCCTATAAATTCTACTGGAAACAGAGCTTCGGCTGTGAATCAGTTACAGGCATAGTTAGTTAATTCAGTGATATATTTAAGTAACACTTTACATCTGGACTTGGCAACCAACTTGAAATACTCATTTAAAAACAATAGTAAAGTAGCAGAGAGGCATGATGTAGTTCAGTGGGGTTTTTTTTTTGTTTTGTTTTTTTTTTCAGTGACCGCCAACATTTCAGTGATCTTCTAGCATGAAGGATGTATCAGAAAAGTAATGAGTAATTGGAAACAAAATGCTGTGAATGACAGAACTCTGGACAAAAACACTGCAAAAACTCCAATGTCATGGAGTAACAGACAAAATACTGTTACGAATAAAAGCTGGGGAGGAGAGGAAAAGCAGAGGGTTAGGCTAATCTGTAGGGGTAGAAAGAGACCAAAGTTGGGATTTGGACATCTGCAAATTAACAAAGATTTCTGTTGTTAACCTATTTATTGAGAGAGATCTGGAGCCACCATGTCGGAAAATCTGTGTGGAAATACTTACATAGTCTGTTCAGGAGAAACAAGAACTATTAATTCTAAAGCTTTCCACCAAGTGGGCAGAACAGTGCTGGATAAAGATCAGTGGTGAATCAAGAAAGACTAAGTGTGAACAGTCAGTCCTGACAGATCCAGAAGAGATGGGCATGAGAGATCAGTGGGGATCCTTGCTCAAATTACAACAGTCAAAACCCAACTGTGATATTGGGTTGCAGATCATTCAAGGCTCCTAAGAAGTTGAGTAACTGAGAGGATATTGTACAGCCTTTTGCATAAAGCTGTGCCTGTGGTCTCAGCTAGAACACAGTGCACAATTTTGGCCTCCCGAGCTCAAAAAGGATGTGACTGAGATAGGGGAATTGGAAAAAGATTGAACAAGAACATTCAAGAGGCTGAGAAAGCTCCTGCCAGAAGAAGGACCAAAAATTTAGCCCTAGGAGACAGAGGAGAAATGATACAAGTATGGAGGATACTGCTTATGTTGGAGGTGAGAGGTCAGGAACTTAGTCTCTTCTCATCCCATAGCATAGGCCCACAGGGATTTGGGATGAAACCCTGCAGTGGTTCAAAAAGATAGTAATTATGACTAATTTGGGAGGTGATAATAACAGTTCAGTCTTAATGTCATGAACTCAACTTTAAGATTTTAAGAGGGGTAAAGGATAGGTGACAGCTGTAGTCCTACAGAAGCCTAACTCCCAACAAATGTGCCTTTTCAGAGGGTTTGTTACTTAGTTTCTTCATGCTTCAGTGTTCAAACTGTTATTTGAATTTTTTGTGATTAATTCCTCTTCTGAAATCCTGTTTACATTCTATAAGGGAAGTTAATAATACAGTGTACTGTGCTCATTTAAAAAAAAAAAAGCCTTTGATAGAGATGTCTAGTGCTTGTGCTGATACAGTGTAATTCAGCTAACTGTGCAACTTTAAAATCTCTTTTATAACATATAGTATCTCATTAGTCTAGTTTGCATGCTTTGGAAAAAAACAGTGGCCTAAAGCCACTTACTCAGGTGTACATTAAACAAATGTGTGTGTGTATGGGTGTGTGCAGGCAGAAATGAATTTATAGTGAAGTGTGATGGGGATTGCTCAATAGGATGCAAACAAGAATAATATGGTATGATTTTTTTTCTAGTGGCTTTCATGACTTCCTTTTTTCAGGGTTGTACACAGATGGGTCTTTCACAGTAGGTCCTAGTTCACTTCACAGTGTCAGAAAGTTGACTTTTGCTTTGAGAGATTGTTCCTTGAAGCAGAGGCATAATTTTTAACTTCCTTTCACTTTCCCAAATACTCTTTCCCAGATGCATTTCCCAAATGCTGCTCGGGATCCACACACTCCTTGTGCCATAGCTGTGTATGAGTTAAATTTTCGTGAAGGCATGATGCAGCTTTAAAGTAACGTGTCTCTTGATGATAAAATTACTGGTGAGCATAGAATTCATGGCCTAAGATATTTTTTGCACTTCTTGGAGCACAGAAATTAATCTAAACATCCATCTGCCTGTTGTATTGATTCGAAGCATATGGAGACATTGAACAGCTGATCTCCAAAACGATCTGTTATACAAAGCCATCCCTTTGTTTAGCTTGCCCTGAACAACTCTCAAGGAATTAGGTATTTTTTGAAAATAAGATGAACAAATATTCTGGAGCCTGAGTCTTCCCTCTGACAGCAAGATTTTTCTTTTTTTTTGTTGTTGTTTTTTTCTTAAAGAAACATGAATAAATTGGTTAGAATTTTTAATGTAAATATTGTTAAGGACTCTATCAGGCTTATAAAGACAGAAGTTATTTTATTTTAGAATGGTATATTTTTCCAGATAGAGATCAAGTAATAAATTACTAATTCTTCCCCTTTCTCCATTTTATTACAGCTTTCATTTCTAGGTGGCTGGAATGATTAATGGGATGTGCTGGGCTAATGCCTTGTGTTTGGGTACACAAATGATAGAAGCAGCTTCCTGAAAAGCTTTTAGTGTTGGTGAAGATTGGAAGATATTTTGAAGGCAGTGGATTGGCCATGGCACTTCCCCTTCCCTCAATTTAGCCATAAATCAATTGTGAATGATTCTCCCACAGTAATTTTTCATACAGTTTGAACCTGGGTAATGAACATCCCTGTCCTGGAGTGAAATTGTGATTTTTCTAGATCTTGTTGAAGACATGATCAAGATTTATGAAGGGTGGCGATATAAACCCATTACATTTGCCTCTCTCTCATTTGCTTCTCCACCTCATTCCTTCCTTTTCCTTCCTTCCTTCCTTTTCCTTCCTTCCTTCCTTTTCCTTCCTTCCTTTTCCTTCCTTCCTTCCTTCCTTTTCCTTCCTTCCTTCCTTTTCCTTCCTTCCTTCCTTTTCCTTCCTTCCTTCCTTCCTTCCTTCCTTCCTTCCTTCCTTCCTTC
>NW_024581137.1:18817077-19032836 GCF_017639235.1 Corvus kubaryi | reverse complement strand
CCTTCCTTCCTTCCTTCCTTCCTTCCTTCCTTCCTTCCTTCCTTCCTCCCTTCCTCCCTTCCTTCCTCCCTCTCTTCTTCCCTCCCTCTCTTCTTCCCTTCCTCCCTTCCTTCCTCCCTCCCTCCCTTCCTCTCTTTTTCTCCTCCTCCCCTCCTTCCTTCCCTGCATCTGCCAACCCAAGGAGCTTTAAAATGTCCATTAGAGCACAGCTGTTGCATAGCAGTGGCTCTTACTGCATGAACAGTCATTTATCTGTGACAGATAGAGGAAACAGCAATAACCTAGATGGATATAAGATGGTTCAGATCAAGTAACAGGAGGATGTGAGCAACTTCCTCAGTTCTGAACTCTTTTTTCCCTGTGAATCTACTGCATTCTCTTTTAATGTTGCTTGATATAAAAGTACAGTTCTGCTTAAAAAGGAACCTTGCAGAAATTACGCTGTCTCTTCCTCACTTTCTGTTTCAAATGCTCAAAAAAGTTTGAAAGCAAAAAGATGCTTTTTTGTTTGTTTGTTTTCCTGTCAGTCCCCAAATCTGCCCTGAACTCTGAAGCTCAAGGTATAGTAATTTCTTTCTTGTCTCCTCCTCCCTCTCCATCTTTGCCATTTACTGATTTGAATGTACCAGCACTGAGCAGCCTCACTAATGCCTTGCTAATGGTGCCCTTTGCACCAGCATGGCAAACCTACGTGATAATCACATTGGAATACTGCATTTATGTACTGTGGAATAATCTGCAATATTATGTTTCTGTGTTGCTTGGTTGGTAGCTGTAATGTTAAGTTGCAGTTTATTAATCATGGATTAGAGGTCCTTTCCTTGAGAAGGACCAGCTAGGTCTCTCAGAGGCATTTGGCAAGTCGTATGTCAATAAGCACTTTTGTTTTTCAGCCAAGGATAAATACACACACATGCAAACTCATTTGGCTGCAATCTGCCTGATACTAAGTTGCAGGTTGTATCTGGCCCTTGGTCCAGGAATTCCTTGTTCCTGTATTAGACAGTGTCTAATAGTAGTTAAAAGAGAGAATTTTTAGAAATCATTTTGCAAGTGACTCTGGAGAGACAATGAATGTAAATCCTTGCAGACTCACAAAGACTGCAGTCGGAATACTGAGTGAAACTCAAAGTGCTACATAGCGGTTCCTCCCTCATCACAGGCTTCAAAGATTTAGTATTCAAAAGAATGTGGGAAATTGGGTCATTTCTGTACAGTTTAGAAGAGATCTGAGGTTACCAACTTTCTTGCTTTAGTTGTGTAGAAACTCTGAGTCTGGATTAGCAGGAATCCTGAACAGGATTTTCCTCTGCATTTAACATGAAAATCTAATAAATGTCATTTAACTCAGCGAGTGAAATTCTGTCACCATTGTAATGGATGTCAAAATTTCCACTGGCTTTTGTGGGAATAGGATATCACCCTATAAGCATAAAACCAAAGTAAAATCTCTAGGTTTTTGATGCAGTTATTTCTGTCAGGACACACTTGTAAGACTTTTTGAATGTTGTTTTAAGAAAAGCAATTTAGCTTACTTACTCAGATGTAATTTTTCTGCCTTTTAGAAATGGCTAAAAGTTACTTTTCATGAAGAGCGTAATTTAGAGTGACACCTTAAAAGATCTGAAGGTAACAAGGAGGTGGTGTTAATTACCATGAAAGAAAAACATATTCACTATCCTTCCTTCAAGAAGTTTGGATTTCTGTAACTTGTCCCCCCTGCCCTTGTTTTTGGTGAGCGCTTATGTGACAATTTTATAGTCCCTGAATAGTTTTCGGAGTTTATGGGGTAGTATTTTGTAACTGCATTCTGTAAGCAGTGGTGTCTTTTGGAATGGGCATGAAATGTTATAGTAGAGATTTCAAAATGACAGGGTCTTGGCATAGGTTTCTGTAGGGAGGAAAGATGACTTTGGACTGCTTTAGAGTATGTCTTATGTCAGGGATGGCCCCAGAACTGCCTGGCTTTGTAGGCTGATGGGTCTGTTTCATCAGGTGGGAATTAGTAAATGTAAGAAGCGTCAGAAACAGGCTCAGTGTGAAAGTCCAGGTAGTATCTCCAGCACAAGGAAGTAGCAGATGTCTCAGTGAGCTTATGGAGATAAAATTTTGTTATACTTTCTTAGATTTGGGACCTTCCAAGTCCAATAATAGAGGGGGGCTGAGGAGGGGAAGCAACATCTGGTTTCTCTTTCTCTGTGACAAGACTCTGAAAGAAGGCTTCCTTTATCTATTTTTTCACAACACCTGTGATTGCCCTGCTAGAAAACTAGAACAACCTGACACTATTTTTACACAGAGCATGAAAGTAGTTAATATGTAAGTTGTATGCAAGAAGATCTGACTGGGAGGAAGCTGAAGGAAAAGCAGGAAGTTAAAGAGGGTGTAAGATAAAAGGGATACATGGCTTTTTACTATATTTTATTCTTAATTACTTTTTCAGATACTTCTCCCTTTCAGCATCTCAACATGCTAGCTAAATCTATTTTACCCTGTGTGCATGCCCACTAAGTTTGATGTACATTTCTTTTCTATATACACCTGTTTCTCCAAACAACCCCAGGCCAGCATTTTGTGTTAGTGTAGAATTTGCCCAAGAAAATAAAGTAAGCTTTGGCAAAGAAAAAATAGGAATTTAATGGTGTAATAGCAGTGTAAGTTTAAAGGCATAAATTGATGGTTCACATAAAGATTATAAGACATTTTTGTTGCAGGCTGTTAGCCATGCTACCACTACATTAGAGAAGCCTAGCTTGCAGTTGTCAGCATTCCAGAGTTTCACCCACTAAGTCATTAATTTTTTCTCATGTCTGGAAGATTTAGCATGCCACTGTAGTTTCTTGCATACTCATTTTATTTTGTTAAAAAAAAAAATGTATCTCCAATGGGTTCTGATAATAGAATCTGATAATAGAATGAGACACTATTTCTTCTGTTGAATGCCAAAATCAATTATAGTTTTGTTTGTATGTTCAGATGGTTTAAAGGCAAAAATTGCATGCAGATTTGAAAGCCCAATGAAAAATCAAAGTGAAAAATATCATAAATTGAAAAAGACAGGCACCTTGTTTTCTGTGCATGTCTGAAACTGAACATAAAAGAAAGTATTGCTGATTATCATATGGAAAGATGGACCCTGCTGTATTATCTCATAAAATATATTTTTCCAGTTTCCGGGAGGAACAGACTAAGACTTTAGAACACCTCAGATAGACTTCTTAGAGGTCGGCTTGAAGTTACTGAACATGTGGTGTTTTGGGTAAACAGAGAGCCACTAAAAAGATATTTGAAATCTTTTAGAATATATACGCCAATCAAATTCCCACTGGGATCTGACACTGTTGCATGGAGTTAGATCATGTAACCACTGCTAAACCAGATCTAAAAAAGGAAGCAACCAGCCAGAGCTAATTCTCTGGGTTCCTTCTACAGTCAAGGAGTTAAGGAGGTAAATTCATTGCACTTAATTTGGAAGCCTGGGTTGGAATTAAATGAATCTTCAGCTGCCTGAAGATTCTGATTATGATGGGAATTAGCTGGCTAGCCTAGGATATATTCTCGAACTCTGAAATAAAGTGAGTTAGGCGAGATGAATCCTCTCCCAAAGATATTACTTTCCTGCAGTATGGTCTGGGTGGAATTGTAGTCAAGGCAGCATTTGTGATGATTGACAATTGTGACCCAGTGTGAACTGCGAAGAAAAATCTTCAGGAAAAGTGGGAAAAATGCAAGAGAGGGAATAGATTCTGATGGTTTTGCAGGGAGCCACGCTGGAGAAGTTTGTGTGTTGGAACTGCCAGACAGCAATTAAGCCCAGCAGCATGGGCTGTTTGTTGTCAAGACTGGAGCATATGAGTTGAGTACTCCCTGTTCTAGAGGGAGTTCATGGGCTGGCTGTTTTGCTTTTGTTGAAAAAAAGTCCCAAGATGAAGAAAATACCCAGAGTTTGAGCTTTCCTTTCTCCTTTGTGATCGTTTCTAAGGGTTTGGAAGAGCTGGGATTCCACTCAAAGTGGTTTAAGGGCAGGCTGATCTGTGCTATAAGGCTGCATTGGCAGCAGTGGCTGACATTAGTCCTGTTAAAGAAGTGTTCTCACCAACTACAGTGGCAGAAGATTTAGGCCTGTATTGAAGTAGACAGAAATTAAGACAACAGTAATGGATGTTCTGTTTTCCAGAGTGTTCAGGAAGACATGATTTGGGGAGGAGAAGGAAACCCAAAATATTATCAATATTTAGCATATCTTGCCCTTTTCCCCCTTCAAAACCAGCTGTTTCTCGTAGTGACCTGCACGTAGGAGTTCTTCAGATAGAGGGATGAATGCTTGTGGGTTTTAAAACCTTCTCTTATCATCAGGCTTACAGAAAACAAATTCTCATTTAAGACAATTCCTATGCTCTGCATCCATACAGGCACAATGGCAATGTATCAAATTAGATTATTTTTCTGTGCCCCTCTCTTTCAAGTCTTCAGAATCTGATGCATATCAGCACTTTGAGGAGGATTTATGAGAGAGGAAGAACCTGAGGAAAAAAATAGTTGACGTGCCTCAGATTATGAAGAGTGTCTAAAAAGTATTTCCATTACGTACATAATGTAAAATATTTTTCCTTTTCATTTATCACCTTCCTTAAAAAAACAATAATCCAATCAGGACTAATAGGGTTTTTTTATGTCACTGGTTTGGCAAGCTAAAACACTGCCTAATTCCTTGTTTCTTTCTGGGATGACTGAGGAAATGGCACAAAGCCAAGCTCAGAAGCAACCGATCTCGGCAAGTGTGTTAGACCCTCTCAGTTGGACTTTGGACTAGAATACAGCAGAGATTACTTTTGTGTTGCTGATGGATGATTTCTTAGTAATAGCTCATAGACAGATTTGGCCTGTCTAGAATATTTGACATTGTGAATAACGCATTGCAGCTGATATGGCTTGAAGATCTTGTGAAGATGTAAGCAAATCATATGGATTGTATCCAGCTGCAGTGACTGAACTGTAATGCATAACTACAACTCTTCTGGTATTCTTCTTTGTACAAAGCCTGCAAAATGCTATCCTCACTCCTGTCTTGGTATGAACACTAAGAGAAAATTAACTGTCCCTTAGTACATATAAGCATCTGTCCTTTGCATTCAACTCAGAAAATATGGAACTTCTGACTATTCCTGTAACTAAGCTGGAAACAAACAAACAAACTTCACTGAAAAGCTTCGGACTAAAACCAGACTCTGGCAAAATAAAAGGAGAGAGGAAAAGCTAAGACTTGAAGACTAGATAATGTATAACATCATCAGTTGCCCATGAAACTATTCCAAATGCCAGCTACTCTTCAAATAGGGTCTTCACTTTTTTCCCTTAGATTATGGATGATCAAGTAGTGGTGACTTCCAAAATGTTTCCTCCCTCCTCTTAGCAGATGGTCCGTGGACCAATATATTTTGATAGTGCTCCAACATATCTTAGCTCAGGTTATATTCTGTTTTCAAATTGAAAATCTGGTCTCCAGAATGTCAAACTACCTTTTTAAGTTCTCTGAGTAAAGGTTGGTCATCACTATTATGGTTTGCTCACCTTCTTGGTTTCTCTTAAGTATGGGATTAGGTGGTAAATCAAGCTAAGGGGAGGAGTCTTTTGTTCTTTTCATTCTTTCATTTCCATAAGGGGAGGAATCTTTCATTCTTTTTGTTACTAAAACCTACCATGGCATTAAGCATTCACCCGTGGGGAGAAATTAATTTGGAGACAAAATACTCAGATGTCCAACTCCTTGTTTCATAATTGTCTCTTAGAGATCGTGTTTATTATAAATTGTTTTGAAACTGATTTGAATAATCCACCTATCCTTAACAATAATTTGCCTAGGAAGAGGCCAAAGTTGTCCTTAGCCAGGGAATAGTGGAAGAGAGACTCATGAAACTGCAAATGTGGGCTGATATGCAGCTTTATAGTACAGGTGATAGACATTATTTGGGCCAGTGTATTTCCCAGACTCTGGGTGCCATCACTTTGTTATCCCACGTGGGCTATAAGGCTTATTGTCCTGTGCTCATCCTCCTCTTTCCAAACTAGGTGCTTAGCTGCATGCAATTTATTGTCTTCAGAGAAAATATCTAGATAGGTCATAACAATGTTTATAACAGTATCTGGATAGGATAAAATGCCCCAAACATCAAAAAAATTCCTGTTGGCTTCATCAGAACTAAGGTTGCGTGTGAAATTGCAATTTTATCCAATGGATCACTGTTTCTCCATTCCTTCCTAAAATTTCAGAAGATTATATACTCCAAGGAACTTTTTTTTACCTGTTGCCTAAATGCATTTTTCACAGTAAAGATCAGAAGATCATGTAAAGGTGTGGTTGTAGTTTACAATGACAATTTAATAGTGCTATCATTCATATTATATTTCCTTGCCATACCCTTATGGCATGGAGCGATGCTATCAAAGCGTTACAGATTCAACTAAGCAAACATTTTGAATACATTTGGGTAATTTTAAAAGCTAACTGCATGGTTATACTGTAAATCCTAAGTGAGTCTGAGCCTGAAACCCTTGCCTGAGATTAATGAAAGGGGCTTGCCTTCCTCCCTCCCCTCTGCCCAGTTTTGGCCCCTGTAGTTTAGTGTTTGGTCTGGTATAAAAAGGCAAATGTTGAAGAGCATGAAAAACCAATAAACTAGGTTATATTAATTCTAAACGGTAATGGAATGAAAGCAAACAAGGGATGGTTCAAAATTGTGTTGATTTTGTGAATGAGTTTAACTGGAAGGTAGCTTATTTTTTTACCCTTCTGGCATGATTTGCTGTAAAAAAAGAAGGTATTTACTAGGGGACTAAAATGAGATGTCCCTCACGTAGCAGTGTAGCAGCTATATTTTTTTTCACTCTTGCATGATCTTTGCCCTACATTGTTCCTCTTGTTGAAACACAGATTTCCCAGGAGCAATGTGCGAAGTTTCCCTCCTCTTGCACAAAACCTAAGCCTTTTTTCAATAATCTTGAGGTTTTACCCACTGATATATAAGGAATGATTTCTATTACCACCAAATCCTCGAAGAGAACCATTGTGAAAAACTTCAAAGCCCAGGGTGAGCTTTTCAAAGGTATGTGCTTTTATAGGGAGTTGGATTCATATCATCTCATGATGCGTCTTTGAAACTGTCCCCCATATGATTAAGACCATGTGTGAGACTGTGTGCCTAATTTGTGAGTAGTCATAATGATGGTACAGTAATAGGCATGCAACTGAGCCTGCGTTTTGTTCATAACTCCAAGTGCCTTTAGCTGAATTTTCAAAGAGGCTGAATTCTCACATCTCCTACTACTTCAGTGGAGCTGTAGGTGCTCCGGGACTGAAAATCAAGCTACTGACATACTGAAAAATTAAAGCTGAGGTATGAATGAGTCAATCAAATATCTACTGTTCATTCGTAAGTCAGACTTACGAACTGAGTCTTTCTGAATTTAATGGAGGCTGCTGCCTTCGTCTTTCAGAAGACTTTCAGTTCAAGAATTCCCTCTTTTTGTCACCTCACCACCCAAACTTTAGCCTTACATAAGTGGTATTTTCTATTCACAGGCCACTGCCCCATTTTATTTATTGGTTTGGGTATCTGGTAACTACAGAGCTTGGTTGATGTGCTGGTTTTTTATCTTCATACTGTATATCTGCATGCAACACTTTTGATTTAGAGGGTTTTTTTGGATATTCTGTTGACTGAGCCATGATCAATCGCATCCTCAAGGCTGATATTCACTTTTAATACATAGAAACAAAAAAGAATAAAACTTTGTATCATATATTGTGAATATTCATACATGTTCACACTTATGCATATGAATAACTCCATTAACTTATTTACCATACGGGCATGTATGGTTAAACAGGTATTTTCATGCTTGCAGGGAAAGGCATTTTCTTTGGGTTTTTTTTCTCCAGTTGCAACCTTTATAAATCATGTTATACTTCAAAAACATCATGATGTTGGCTGAAAAAAAATGGGGCTTTAAAAAAAATGTGCATTCTTTTTACTTGCCTTCTGGTTTTTGATCTTTTATCTTCAGCTTGGAGATGTTTTCAAAATTCCTGTTTTCAACAATGAAGGCTAAGAGCATCTGGGTTTTTATTTTAAAGGAAAAATGAAATCCTTACATAAACATATCATTGAAAGAGCTGGGCTTTAAAAAACCCACCAAATCAAAAGACACGAAATATAATTATGAACCAGAGGTAGAGGAGCCTTAGAGAGTGCGACCTATAAACATAAAAGAATATCTTTTTGTCAGTTCAAAGCTTAGAGGCACTGAAGTAAAGACCCTTGAAAGCATGTGAGTTTTTGAGACAATGGAGTTCTAGGAGTCTCTCTCTGCCTTGCAATGCTTAATTTAGGCCCACTATTGAACAAGTCTGAACTTCACTTGGCCAAGAACTTAATGTCTGGATTCTTGCAGGCACTTAGGGGTTATTGATGAGTAGGTGGAGGAATTTTGTGTTGCTTGGTTATATATGTTGGCATTTTTCACTGCAATAGCTGTAGCTGTTTGCAACGCTGTCTGTAACCACCTCACTCGAGGATGAATTTTCCTGCGCTGCCATTGCCTTTGATTGTTGTAAAGCACCCATCGACTGTGAAGAAAACAGCAGTGCTTAAGCGTAGTCTATTCAAGTATATTCAAAATACGTTATTTTTAGCATTATTGTTAATATTAAATGTTCCACCAACCAGCTGGAATTATACAAATCCTAGCACATGCGTTCCTCACTAATCTGCACTCTTGGATGTACTCTTTACATTCATTTCATTTTATGAATGTCTTTCCAGCATACTTCTCTACAATAGGAGATTGAAAAGCCTGCAATTTTCTTCTCGCCTGATTCTCCTATTGGGTGTTGTTAGTATTCGAAAAAAGAAATTGATGTCTTTTTTTTTTTCAGTCCAGATTGAGGAAAAAATCGACCTGCCAGCACAGATGAGTGGGGAGAAAAGGGAAGGCTCACAAACTGCAAAATCTGAGTTCTTTAAGTGGTTCTTTGGTGACTCACTGTTTGCAGTGGAGACACAATTAGGGTAGTCTTGGAAGGAGCTCTGAAAGTCTGAGAAATTTTTCAATAATTTGACTTCAAGCCAAAAGGCTCATAACCTCTCTCACCTTCACTGGTGTAATCACCAAAATATCATGTGTTTTGGGACAATTTCTAGATGGGAAGGAAAGGAAGAAGTGATGGGTCTGCAGTGTTGGTCTGTTTTATATGTGCCGTGTTTGTGGATCAGGAGTACATGGCCATGGCCTTTGCCATCCTCATCATCCCAGCCTCCGTGCTGTAGAGATAATGCACAGCCTCTGTTACACATTTCTCCTTCCTGCCTGGGGCACTTGGCCTGTTTTAGGAAGCTTGTGTGTGTGTGTGTCCTGGTCCTCATGTGCCTTTGCTTCCCTGTTGATCTGTGGCCTTCAGTGACTTCTGGCGTCGTCATAAGCACAGCTGTCGGAAAGGTTTCTGTGGGGCCCCGGTCCACCTGCTGCTGGAACAGTTATCAGTTCCCAGCACTCTAGCAGACTTCCTGGGGAGCTGAAGGATTTGTCCCAGAGGTGAGCAGCCTTGTTCCCTGGTTTGAATTCCCATGGTTAAATGGTGTCCTAAATCTGTTATATCTTCACCTTGTAAGTTGTCTGTTTTAAAGCTTTCTTAGAAAACTCATTCAATTTAAAAAACTTATTTACACCTCTAGTTCACCTTGTCTTCCTATAAAGGTCTTTTCAAACCTGGTAACTTCAATAATTTGTTGTGTCTCTGCGTTTTTGCTGAACTTGTGATTTCCAAATTGAATTGGTACAAGGTTTATTTGCTGCTGCTGTTTTAGTTTTCCGCAATGGAAGATAAAACACACGGCAAGATAGGATTTTTCAAGTGTTTTTCTGACTAAAATAATAAACCAGCTCCAATTGCTCCTAATCAAAAGCTGGTGATGCACTTCATATTAGCCCTTCTGGGGCTAACATTAGGCCACCCTGTGTGCTTGCAGACTGCCTAGCACCTCTGGGTCCTACACATGAATTCTGATGGATACTGGGATTTTTCATTGCAAGACTCTTAACTTGCCTGAGGTCATGTCTTTTGTTAAGCAAGAAGGGACATTTAGAGTTGTCACTGTGCACAAGAGGTTTCTCACTTCTCTAAAAAAAACCAAACTTGCAGTTTTGGTGGCTTAGACACACAGTCTTCCATATTGACCTAGAGCTCCAAGGAGTGATAGGGGTTTATTTCTTAATTGCTTCAGTCAGTTGTGCTTCCCAACTACTAGTTTACGCTATTTGTTTCGATCCATTTAGGACCTGACCCTGATCTGTGATTGCTAACACTGTTTTCTTAAACAAATGGAATCTTCATTGAGCTACTGTTCAAAGAAGGCAAAAAGGAAGGGAAGATCACTCTGTTAACTAGTTTGAAAACTTCCTTAAAACGGACCTTTATTTTGCTAGTTCAGTATTTATCAGTCTTTTGTAAATTATGTATGGGCTCAGTCTTACCTAATTCAAATGAGATTGTTTGAGACTTACTGATAAGTTGACAAGAGCACATCTGAATGCTGATTTTAAGTATTCTGGCACTGGAACTATTTCCTCTGGTGCAATGGTTAACTGTAACTGTTAACCCCATAGGCTAATAATATAGTACCATGATTGCTTTACAACCACAGCTAATTTTTTTATTCATTCCTTCTACCCAGGAGTTTGCATTGTAAAACAATCTGTCCTCTTAATTTGATACGGTTCCTGGTTTCCTAATGTTTTGATAAAGTTGAAAAATGTTGTTCAGAATTATGGGTGTCCACATGACCTCTGTTTCATACTGAATAGCTCTTGATTTAAGTGATGTTGCTCTGAATAGCTTTCAGACTTTCCTAGACCCAGAGTTTAACTAATTGTGCCATAATTAAGAGTATCATATGAGCATAATTAGGTGTATCAAACTCCAAATGAGTCGTGTGAAAAAAAAAGGTGTATCGGATGATTTCTGAACTATAGGAACTTAAGCATTTCAAACATAGTAAAGTGAATGAAAGAATGGCAATTGAGTTTAGACAGATTTCTAAAACACTTCTGTCTCCCTTAGGTCAGTCTTCTGCTTTGGATCCTTCATCATGGGAAATAAGTAATTTTTTGCCTGTATCCATTTAATGGCTGGTACCGTGGACTCCACGTCATTGATTAGAGCTTCTGTGTGGTATTGCTGTGCAAATGATAAATACCTCACACAAGGCGTGGGCAAGATGTATTTGGAATAGTGTAAAACTGGCAGCAGTACCTCTTTGCTGGCACTGATGTAATATTATACATTGTTTTTCACAAAGACACCTTCTGATAGCTGTATTAAATAATTTTAATAGACAACTCAAAAATCTGCAAGATTAATACTTTAGCATTTACTGATCAGGGCTTTAACTTCTCACTCAACTGGTACCAGATTTCTGTTTTTTCTGGGTGCATTCCAGTGGTGGTGATTTCCTCTGCGGGGTTTATATCATCCTTGTCGTAAGGTAAATGCTGAGTGGCCAAAAGCATACACTTTTCAAAACAGGAGTACAGCTTGTCCAGCATAAGGCAAGATTCAGCAAGATTCCTGCCTGGTGTAATCCTTCTATATGGAGAAAATTTCTCCATGCAGGAAAAGCTTTTTTTGTAAGAATCTCCTACAGAATATAAATTTGTTTTATTGAGCAGGTGAAATAGGGGCATAGCTCTTTTAGGAAACTTCCCAATTCAAGGACCTGAGTTGCCACAGGTTAATCATATATGATAAAAGAAGATTTCCTATTGTCTTATTCCATCTGTAATATGTAAGCAGTCTTAAAAAGAAGCAACAGCACACGAGACTCTTTAGAAGTCAAGACAGATTCAGCAAATCTGACAGTAGGACTAGAGAGATGAAATATGTTTCTAAAATATATTTTACTGATGGCGAGAGATTTTCAGACAGTGGGGAGAGGTGGCTAAGAGTAAAATGATGAAAAGAAAAAGAGAGGAGGAAAGAAGGAGATTGAGGAGGCATCCTCTTTGAAACATCCCTCATTTCACTTTGCATAGTGTGCACACATCCCTTTTCCTCATCCTCTTTGCAGTGTCTGAAGAAGAGGAGACTTCCTAAAAAAGAAAGCAATGCCTTCACCCTTACACACAGGCTGCAGCCTATAGGATCTAAGGGGCCGAGTGACCTCTGCACCCCTCTGGCCTGCACACCTTCCCCCGAAGAGCTGGCCCGTGCTCCCAGCCCAGGTCTTGTGCTGGTAGGGAGCTGGAGGGCACTGGGCAACTCAGGGCTCCAGGCCTCTCCACTGTATGCAACTTTTCTAAAGACTTGCTCTTTTCCCACACCATTTTTGTTGCTGCTGTTGTACGTAGCCCAAGTATCAAAGGCTTTAGATGCCTTTAAAATGCAATTCAAATACTCTAAAAGAAGGTCTGGTACAGTCATGAATTAGAACTTAAATCCATTTCCATAGACAAGACTCTGGGTAATTACCAATTCGGTTTCAATACGAAGCAAAATGGATGCTAAGACATTTAGAGGCAGTGAAGGAAAGCAATACCATTTTGCCACGGGGTCAAGTAGAAATAAAACTGTTTGCCTCTGTCTTAAGAAATGTTGACAGATTTCAACACCCCTAGGGAAGGGTGGTAGACGATGGATATAGTGCAAAGAAACTTGTCTTAAGCAATAAGTTGGAGCCTACCAAAAAGTGGTTGCCTAGTGATGGTGCTTTGTGACATCCAACAAAATTATGCTGGGAACTTTAGAAGTGAATTGATGCAGTCTCCAAAGAGAGGAGGTTTTCAGTTGCAGGCAGTTTTTTACAATGTGTCCACCTGTGACTGGACTGATGTTTGGAGATGGAGGGCCAACTTCATACCATCAAATACTCATCCAAATCCAGACAGCACCAGAAGAAGCGAATAACTTTGTTTTTAAGTGGATCTACTTTTCTATAGAAGGTTGTTTTGACACTCATGCTTTTGATGGATCCCTGGTCCCTAGCATTTGTTATCATCCTTTACCTGTACAATTTATTCTATCTTTTCATTGTCACAGCTGTGCTTGTTGGCACCAGTTTTTATTTAGAAAGTAGGAAAATGGAAGGGTCCATGGCTCAACCCGCTCCTTCTGTTCCTTTATTCCCCCACGTGGAAGCAGAGACAAAATTAAATTGCAGAGCATCAGAATTGCTGAAGAGCAAAGTGCTAAGGCAAGATTATAATTGATACAGAACAAAGTTACCGTATGGTGGAGTGATGTTATGCCAAATATTTTTGCAGCCTTTCTAAAAGTGGGAGCATAACTTTGCAAACAACTAGGAAGTGCTTACAGATTGCCTGATGTGAATTGTTTTCTTCATTTAGCAATTTTTAGGAGAACTCCTAGATTTTAGCAGTTAATTTGATATAATGCAATTGTTGTAAATCATGTAGTTAGCTTGATTTATGTCATTTGTACCAGCAAAAATTTGTTTATAACCCAAGCCCAAAGTGTCCTTCTTAACACCAAAAGTACTTTTCTGACAGCTGCTGCTGTGAAGTAGAATACATACTGCCAGGCAAACAACATTTCAATTGTATTTTTTATTTCTTTATGGGTTGAGGTAGGGAAAAGACTTGAATTATTAATTACAGAATGGTGACATTTTGTGGTAATTTCTCAACAGATCTGGGAATTTCATTTTCAGAAAAAAAGTGCTATTATGTTCAAAAGACATTTTGAGAAATAGAATGGTGTTTTCTCACTAATGTATTTCCAGTAAACATGGAGATTTAATGATTTTCAGAGATCTATAATTGTATGCTGACAGTTCCTTCACTGAGGGAAGACCACTCTACTGAGGAACAATTGTCCCACATGTGGATGATTCAGAATTCCTTTTGCAAGAGATCTTGTGGCTTCTGTGGACATTTATTATGGCATTTTAAAGTATCATGTACCAGTCTTAAGGCAGTGACATTCACTGGATGGTTCTTCTCTCTCAAGTATTTTCTTCCATTGAATCTGTAACAATTTCTCCGGGATCAGTGAAATTACACTGGTATATAACTGCTGTAAGAGGAAAACCAGATTAGATGCAGGCAGTTATTTTTACATTATGCCTCTCTATTGTCATCAGCAAAGGCACACTATATCTTTAAATGTTTTAAGTATTTAAAAAAGAATGTCTGGTTTTTTGATCCAGAATGCTTTGAATAACACATCTAGTAGGTGTTAATTCAAGAATCTCTGAAAACAAGTGTGCGAACAAACAGCTCAGGATTCCTGCTCCCTACTGCACATGTATAGGTCTTTTGAGGGGCTCCAATAGCAACAACGTGCAGTATGCTCCCAGTCACACCTCTCCTTTCCGTATGCACAAAGCTGCCATATGTTTCTTCAGTTTCTCTGTCAGCTTCGCTGTTCTTGTTCCTGTTAACTGCAGAGCCTGGAAGCTAGATGAGATTTGCCTCTGGAGCAGGGCAGAAGTAGTAAATGTGACCCTCTGGGAGGGAAACTCATTATGTGAAAAGGCTGCCCAGTGGCATAAATCAGCCCCCGTGGAGTTTGGGAGGAGTGTTTCACACTCTTGAATCTCTGCCAATGCTGAGAGTCAGTTATAAGCATGTTACATACATGCTCTTCCTAAAGAAATGTTTTGGGATTTTTTCCCCCCAAGATTCCTGTGTCCCTTCCCATTGAATAGACCAAATCCCATTCCACTATACGGACAAACTCAGTAATTTGGTTTCCTGCATTCTTGAGACACTGTCTTCTTGCTGTGCTGCCTCAGTGCTCTTCTCTGGGGAGCTGTCACACAACTCCAGCTAATGCAAGTTAGGAAAGCAAAGTTGCTGGCAGGGCTAGTTCCTAGGGTTGTTACTGTCCCCAAAATCTGACTCTGTCCAAAATCCTGATGATGCAGTTCATTTGGCTCAGGGCAAACACACATTTTGTTATACATAACACAGACATGATTACATTTTCCATTTGGTAAAGTCATAGTGTAGCTCCAAGTCCGCTAAAAATAGAGACATGATTCAAGTTGCAAACAAGATGGAAGGATTTCAAGTGGCTCCATTACACATAGAGCAAGCATAGTGAAATTAATAGGAAAAAGCTGGTTTGGGGGCAAGGGCTGCGTTCCCTTTTTCTTAGTAAATGCATAGTCGTGAAGCTGTCCAAATCAAGAGTTCCACTGTTGCAAGTAGAAAGAGTCGGATTTACTTAAAATGCAGGCTGTTGCAGGCTTTACCTTCCTGAAATGACAGAGCAAAGAAACAATTTTTCTTAACTCACTGACCCATTTGTTTATCTGCTGAGTTGCCAAATATGCATTTACAACAGATGTTTGCATGCATAGTGTGTCTATCTACTGTATGCTTCTGCATCTTTTCTTAGGAGAGACTGAGGCTGTTTTAATTGCTAGTTTTGCTCTCTCTGTCCCATTACCCATAGCAGCCTCACTGACCTCTGCAAAAGCCAATGTACAATTTAATTGCAGTTATTACTCTTTAGGCTAGGAGCATGTGAATAGGGTGTACTTCTTGTCTCTTGGTGCAGGGGTCCAATATGCCAAACAGCATTTCATGGATAAATAGGAACTGCATCTGTCAGGCCAGGATATCAAAGCCTTTTAAAATGATGCCAACATTAGTTTTACAGGGAGAAATACTGAGGGAGAGACATTGCAGTTTGTTTGACACTTCAAAACAAGGCCTGAAGAAGAACTGTGAGTGGCAAGTCCCAGGCTCATTAAAAGAGAAGAGATGCTCCTTAAAAGACACTCCTGGTTTGTATGGTTAGGATTTAGGGCAATAGACTCTTGGGTTTCTGAAATTACAACTCGCACTTGGGGATCTGTCTGGGCTATTTTTGTGATCTCAGCTGAGTGAGTCATTCTGGGTCTCATGCCTCTAAAATGAGGGTATTAGCTATTCCCTAGTCTAGAGGTCTGAGGAGGTTAAATTCAGGTAAATGTCTAGGTCTTGTTATGGATGTGAAGCTAGAATATGGGCTTGGTGGGCTGTTTTTACCAGAAAAAACATAGAATCATAGAATTATTTGAGTTGGAAGGTACCTTAAACCAACCCCCTTGCCATGGACAGGGGCATCTTCAGCTAGATCAGGTATCTCAAAGCCCCATCAAACTTGGCCTTGAACACTTCCAGGGATGGAGCATTCACAACTTCTCTAGGCATGGTTTCAGTGCATTTCTAGACATTCTGTTTCAGTGTCTCACCACCCTCATAATGAACAACTGCTTTCCAATCCAAACATACGCTCAGTTTAAAGCCATCACCGCTTGTGTTACTGCTACATGCCCTTGTAAAAAGTCCCTCTCCAGATCTCTTGTAGGGCCCCTGTAGGTACTGTAAGGTGCTCTAAGGTCTCCCTTGGAGCATTCTCTTCTCCAGGCCGAAATGTAGTTTTTACTTTCTGCATAAGGCTTTGGAAGTTTTAGAATGAACTGGACAGAGATTTGGAATTTTCAGGATGAGAGGACATACCCTCCAGTTATATTGGGGAGATTCAGGTAGACATCAGAAGGAATTTCTTCATGGAAAGAGTTGTTAAACATTGGCATGAAGTGCTCAGGGAGGTGGTAGAGAGTCACCACCCCTGGATGTGTTTAAGAAACAACTGGATGTGGCACTTGGTCTAGTTGTGTGCCATGGTCTGGTTGACTGGTGGTGATCAGTCAAAGGTTGGACTAGATGATCTCAGAGGTCTGCTCCAACCTTAATGATTCTGTGATTTTCTAAGGACTGAGAGGAAGATTTCCTCCTCCTCTCACTGTCTTCAATGTGTTGGTCTCCATTGCTGTTGATATCCCCCTTTAGGAACTGCAGATCCCGGTGAGGGAAATGATAGACTTAAAGTAAAATGCACCTTAGATAAAGTAGCTTGTAAAACACCATATTTTTATAGAGGTAATTATTGTATCCTATGATTAAGAGCAAACATTATGCTCTCTGCATAATAAATATTTTAGTATTGGGTATGTATTTCTATAGTACCAAATATTTGAGTTTTCAGAAAGATAAAGTCCTGTGGTAAGATTTTAATACATCAAAATAATATTCATACATGCTGCTGTTCATAAGCATTCAAGTGCAATCAGTGTGCTTTTAGAGGTGCTATGTATGTTAATTTCTTCACTCAGTTCACAGTAGTTTTGGTGTTGAAAGAAAACAATAAGAAAAGCAAAAATGTAAATATTCCAATGTAGATATCCATAATTTATTTCCTCACTGATGCACATGAATAAAAACTATATGAACAGAAAAAGAAAAAATAAAGCCTGAAAACATAGTGCAGTGTTCTGCAGCACACACAAGGTTTCTCACTGGAACTTTAATGAGGTGTATTGGTTTCTGATTTGTGCCAAGGCTCAGGTTATGACCAAGCCTGACTCCTCGCTGTTCCTGTGGCCCAGCAGTGCCTCACTCTGCCCATGTAATTATCCATTTTTTTCTATCCTATTCATGCTTGTGGCAACTTGGCTCCTGAGAGCCTCTGATCTACCTGGAGTGCAATGCCTTGTTCTTTCAGTCTCACCTGCTTGCACAGAGGATTTCCTGAGTGCTGCTGACACAGCAGACACCACCAGACATCCCAACACACTTGTAAAACACAGACTGGTGTCAAACTATCAATTTGCTCAGAGGATAGACCTAGGTGTTAGTTGGTTGAGCACAAGGACGCCAGCCGGAGAGTGTTACTGTGGGGAGTCACACCAGTTTGAAACTGGTCTTAAATGGATGCCAAAAGTTGGTGGTTTGCAGGGCTGCTTTTCCTCATTCTCAAAGAACCTGCAGGGAAGCACTGTCTGTCTGCTCTGCTGCCACAGAGCCTTTGCCTTACTGTGTGCTGCCTTTGGAGTTTGAATTGTTTGTTGACTTACAGGGACATTGCAAAATCCAGGTTAAAACAAACACCAAGTGTTGCTCCATTTGATCTTGTCATTTCCTGTTGCTAGCAATAGATAATGATGGAATAATTTGTTACTATGTCTGAACTCTGCAGTATTGTGAATTCTCCTAATCTAGTTTGGCCCATAGGTCATTCATGGGAAAAGAACAAGAAATTTTCCAATAATTCTCTCATTTCTCTTTTAAAGAATGTTGAACCTGGTTCTGTGCTTGAAAGCAATTAGTATTGAGGCTGTTAAGAATAAATTGCTGATACCCTAGAATCCTCTTAATTGCTATGCTGATCAATGACATGCCTGCTTAATTGGGATGATTGGCAGGCAACTAATCTTGTGCAATGCATTTCAATTACTTTAAACAATATATTAATGGCCTACCTCTGTTTAAATGACACATCTCCTGTTGTCTTCTGCTGCTGTAAGCTTTTCATAAGAGCTATAGAGAGAGAGATGGAAGCTTGAGAGGAGAGATGTCCTACTTATGCACTCCCCTGCTTTCTTGCTGTTGTTCTCCCACTTCTACATCACTCAACTTTATCCCGAATATTTAATACAAAATTATTGCACATACTTTAAACACAATTCATAAACCACAGTGAAGTATTTTCCCTCATCCCTGATACCCAGAAGAACCACTTAATTGGTTGTTTTCTGTTTACACTGGGTTCTTTGTGCTAACCGGGGTGTGCTGTTACATGTAGCTTCTCACTTTGTTTTCTAAAGGTACAAAAATGTGTAATTGGACAAGCCGAGGTCTTAACTATTAGAAAAGAATACTAATCAGGTATATTAATGTTCTCTTGTTATTAGGGGAGCTCATTTAAAAAATGTCAGTGTTTTAATGATGAAAGAGAAAGTTATCTAAAAAAAAAAAGTAAAAATGCATTTAATTTTAATTAGCTCTAATTAGAAGATTAATAGATTTTAAGGACTGAAGGAGTCATTGTGATCTTTACAGCTAGCTCCACAGGACACAGTGACATAAAAGAAACCAGATCCAGTCTCTGATGGTGCATCAGTGTGCATGCACCAGATATCCACTGCTTCCTGGTCATCTACACCCATTCTTCTGTCAAGAGGGAGGATGTGATTTTCATCTCTTAAGTAAGATATCTAAACCAGTTGAAATTGGCTGCATCCTAAAGAGACCTGGACTAAAAAGTGCCACAAACTAAAAAAGGGATTGAGAATCACTAGGTCAGTATGGTGGATATCAAACTATAGATTAGATTAATCCCACTGTATGCCATATAGCTCATGAATAGTGAAATAAGGAGTGCTTCAACAGCCAGTGCCATAGCTTGAAGGTATCTGAAGTTAATTACAGAGTATTTTGTCCCTGAGGCTCCCCATGCTGCAGTTCTCTCTAGTGCAAGTGGCCAGGCTGCTTTTGTCTGACCGAACATTTTCATACTGAGACAGTGGAAAGCCTTCAATGAAGGAAAGCTCCCTGAGTGTGCAGGTCTCATGCCTGCTGTTGTGGGTCCTTTGAAGGGAAGCTGAGTGACTTGGTGATATGAGAGTACATGCTGGTAGCTCCTCTGCTTGGGTAAACAGGAACTGGGATTATATGGCTTGCATTTATTCAGGTAAGAGGCAGCTCCTTGGATTTTACTTTATTCCTAAGCCATGTGCTTCCTAAGCTTCTTGTTGGCCACCACTCTGTAGGTTTGCTGACTTCTCGCTGACGCAGGCTAGTAAAACCAGGTCCTTCACAGAATCATAGAATAGTTTGGGTTGGAAGGGACCTTTCAAGGTAACTCATCCAAATCCCCTGCAATGAGCAGGGGCATCTTCAACTACATCAGGTTGCTCAGAATCCTGCCCAACCTGACCTTGGACATTTCCAGGGATGAAGCACCCACTATACCTCTGGGAAAATTCTTCCCTATATCTAGTTCACCAAGAGGCAGATATGGCCATTATCTTTTTAACTCACTGGAGGAAGAAAGGGAGCTATTTTCCATACAAATACACAATGATCAGGAACACTTAATTTTTTCAGTAGGAAAAATGAAGTCAGTTGCTGTCCCAGTCTGGGTTCATTCAAACCTCAGTGCCCTGCATCCAAAAAGACTTCCTTAACCCCAAGGCTGCTGTAATTGAAAATTCATCCTTGCTTTTCTTATTCTCTAGCATTACAAACCCTGAACCACACCGTAGTTGTGTTTATGTGAGAGAGGAAAGGTGCCTTTTCTGTTTCCCCTGCCATCCCTCCAGCTCAGCTCAGAACTCTCTCTGGTTCTCTCTGTTCTTATGAGTTCACAGGAAGGACAGTGTCAGTGTTACATCCTTCTTTGTAGTGTTGCCCAGTAACTTGCTCTAGAAGTATGATGAGGGTATGGATTGTTTTGGACTGCCTCTTTGAAGTGTTGTCCTAGTTCCAGCCAGGACAGGGTTAATTTTTGCAGTAGCCAGGAGGGGGCATGGCTATGACCCAAAGGTTATCCTGTATCACCGCATGTCATTGCTGGGGACAGGGGAAGGGCCCTCTTCCTGGTCACCATAGTGTGGCAGAGGGAGCGGTTGGGTATTTCGCCTCTTTCTTGTACCCTCTGTCATTAGTATTCTTGCTGCAACTGTTTGTTTTCTTATCTCGTTGCTGTTTCCAGTAAATTGTTCTTACCTCAGGCTGTGATCTTCAACTTTTGTGCCTCCAATTCTCCTGTCTATCTTGCTGAGTGAGAGGGGAGTGAGTAAGCAGCAAAGGGTTTGGACACTCAGTGGGAGAACTAAACCAGAGAGTACCACACCTAAATCATGACATGTATGTTTTTCTTAAAATGAACAGAGATTCCATACATAAATCTGGTGTTTGGATTCAGCCTGGCAGAAGGAAGGGATATGAGGTTTAGGATTGGAAGATCCTCATAGAAAGTCTTCATGTCTTTGGGTTTTTTTTGTCTCATCCTCCGTCTAATACTCCATCATGATTCTTGATAAACTTTATAGCTAAATTATCTGTGCCACAGTTCCAGGTTTCATTTACCTAACTCTGTCTTTTCTGTACAGCAATGAATTTGACATAACCTAATTTGATTCAATTAAATCCTGCTTTTAGATATCTATCCTGCCTATTTACTGATGTTCTATGTTAAGTACATAAAGCAATGATCAAGAGACTATTTCGCTTTGTTTTGGTAAGTCACAGATCACATACCTTGCATCTTCAGCTTTACAGTAACAGATAATAGCTCTGGTATATATTGTTAATAAATACAATTTTTTAAATTTGCAAAAAGAAAAAAAATGGGTTGATTCTTTATTAGGGTTGTTCATTTCTGTGCATCCCTTTCATAGACATTTCATATGCCTATTTGTTTCTGTTTATCCTCTTACTGATGCATTTCTTGAGATGTGTTATAGTGCAGTTTGTGATGAACAGGCAAATGCATTGTTTTCACAGCACTTACATACATGTAAAATAAGATTTTTTATGCTACGGATTAAACCTCTGGAGAATTGTAAAGACAGACTTTAAGATTTCTACCTTTGCTACACAGCTTTGCAGCCCTCAGTCTTATTATTATCTTTATATGTATAATCACTACCCCAGGGACAAGCTTCCTTCCAACTAAGAGTGTGTAGTTGCTGAATCTGTATTTTTAAAGAAATCTTTCTTTTCCTGACAGTTATTCCAGAGAGCAAAGAGAAAAGGACAAGTGTTTTCTCAGATGTTGATTTGGTGACAAGGGCAGGAGACTGAGTAGGCTGGAGTATTAATGTGCTCTTTTAGGGGAACAGAGGAGAAAAGGGAGTAGTGATAGGTAAGAGGAATAAAAAAAACCCCAGAAGGATGTTGTGTAGATGTGTAGAAGATAGGACAAAAGGAACAGGGGTGATGATGAGTTTGCTGTGACACTGCAGGGAAGTTGACAGTGGGAGCCAATGGTGGTTTGCTTGGGAGAAGCACTGGAGCACAATGAGTGCTGGGATCCAGGAGCAGTCGTGGCTTCTTGGGGTGTTAGGGCACGGCATGGCAGCCAGGGCCCATCCCACCTGCCCTGGTCAGGAGCAGGGCAGTCGGGGCTCAGTGGGAGCAGTCCCAGCCCTGGTCATTGGGCTGCTCCTTGGGGACAGGGGAGGCACAAGGCTGAGACAGAATGGGCCGTTCCCTGGGGTGTACATGCCACATCCATAGGACAGCAGAGGAATCTGTGTGAAAATGAGTCTGTCTTTGCCTGTCCATCCTGGTGAACATGACACCAGGAAAGGTGCAGCATGAGCATCGGCCAGAAGCTATGCTCCAGCAGGGCATGCATGGGAACTGCAGAGCGGGCTGCTCCTGAGGGGGATGTTGGCCATTGCTGGGGCAGAAGGGCACTGAGACAAACTTCTATGCCATAGAGGAATGGGGTGGTCAGCTACAAAGTTTTTTGATTCAACTTTTGTTCTCTGTGATGTTGCAGTCACAAAAGCAGCCATTTCTTTTGCTTGAACTGCTTCTCTGTATGCACAGCAATAGGCTGCGTGGGCTGGGTATGAGTAGTGAGTGTAAGCCACCAGGCCTGGAATTTATGTGCAACAGAAGATGGTCATAGTAGGAAAGACAAGTGAGGGTGTGAGGGGAGGAGGAATGGGGGCCTGTGGACTCCCTGCATGTGTGTGTGTGTATGCGTCGTGTCTACCTAGTGCATAGGGAGGGCAACCTCCAGCCATGTCTTTCAAAATTCTCTCTGAGGAATGGGACAGTGCTTCAAGCAGACTTTTGATGGCTGTCTTCATGAATAATGCTAATTGCATCATAATACAAAAAGTTTAAAACTTTAGCTTTTGTACAGTATGAAATGGATGAACAGTGCATCAGAAACATCTGTCAGGTTATAGAATAAAGACTTAATTAGCATTTTTTGTGTGGTGCAGAATAATTCATGCTGGGACATCAAAATTTGTCTTCTCAAATGTATGGGAAAAACACATTTTCTGGTCTTTCTTGTTGTTCTCAGGCTGGAGGGAGGGAGAAAACAGAATTGTACCATCTTAGCACCAGTGAAAGTCTGCAGGGTGCAATACAGTAGTATGTGCATCTTCAAAGTGCTTTAGAAATAGGAATTAAAACATTGATGTTGCACTGGGATTCTGTGGCAAGGGTAATGCTGTAGTCCTATCAGGAGTTCAAGGGTGTGATTTACAAAAGCACTTTAAATGACTTTGTAGCACAAATTCAATTCAGTGACCCTTAGGATTCTGTTGCCTAAACCCTGTGTTGAGTTGGCACTGAAATAAAGATAGCAGCAAGAAAAGGAAGAGAGAAAGACCTCTCTGAATCATCTGAATTCTGGAAAATCTCTCTCACTGTCACATTGCAAATTCCATGTGGTTTCGTTATTACAGAGTTGCATGTATGGCTGTAGAGAAAGTAGATGCCTATTCAGTCTGGCAAATGAAGTGTATTGCCAAAGACAATAGTTGGAAGGAACAGCTGTCAGTAGGAGAAAGATCTTGAGCAATTCAGAACTGAAGTGAGTGTAGGTATTTATTCTCCTGGTCTGCTTTTAGCTCTTTCAGCCATCTCTGACTCAGTGTGCTGAAGCTGACTGACTGCCTCCTTTCATTGACTAGGCAGGGAACTCCAATCCTTCACTTTGATCTGTTGAATCATTCCTAAGCTAGATACATAACATGGGCATGCATATATGAGGTAAAAACCTGACAGAATATATATTTTTATCAACAAGGCTGTGTTACAAAATTGGAACAAATAGATGCAAATCCCTAAATGAAGGTTGGATGCTTGAAAAAATCCAACTTTTCCAGAAACCATTAGCTTTATGAAAGAATCCCTGAGTGAAATGCTATGGCTCATGTAATGTGAATATTAGTCATATTAGAAGGACAAAATGGTCTCTTTGGCCTTAAAATGAATAGGAACATCATTTTAAGTTCCTCTCAGGTCTCTTATGCTTGTTATGTTACATGCTGGGCTGTAGGGTCTAAGGAGTACAATGCAGCATATTTGTGCTGTGTCTTGTCTCCACTGTGGCAGAGAAGTTTAAGAAAATATAAATAATCAAGAATTTATTAACTCCTTGGTCTCAGTTTTATTTTCCCTCCCCTTTATGTACTGTAGACACACACAACATTTTAATTGAATCAATTATAAGTATGATGGGCTAGTTAATAGGATTTATATGCTTTGTATATACTTCATAAATTCTGAAGCACTATAATGCATTAGAGTTATAGATAAACTATATGAAGAAGCTGGTGATTGAATAATAGAAAGAATAATAGGAAAACAGTAATTCAAAAACCTATAAACTCCATTAATGTGTGCCCTTCCTTTATTAATTTGTAATAATAACATAGTGGCTAAATCAATCAAGGATATTACAATAATAGCCGACTTAAAATGTTCTCTTCTAAAGAGATTTCTTGCAATTTTATTCTAATTCCACATACTGAGTGAATTAAGGATGGAGTAAGTCAGATATTATTCTGTGTTACACCAAACTGATTTTGAGTGGAGCCATATTAGTGTAATTGATAGCAGAATTTGGCCCTGAGCTCTTACTTCCCATGTGAGGAAGGAGAGGGGAGAGACACTCCCCAGATTTGCCCATAGTTTTTTAATTTGAGACTTGTGCAGAATGAAACCCTGAGCCCAAGTACCTCTGTACCCACGGCAGCATCCATAATGCATAAGCTATTAAGTGTTGTGAAGAGTGCTCTGCTTGTTGGATAGCTGCAGAATAACATGGCTAACAGATGTTGTGCTTCTAAAGCAGTTGAACTCCTGAGTGTGTTTTTATCTTCTGATCTGCAGCGTACTGTGGCTCCCTCACTGGTGCGTACACAAGGCAGACAGATTAGCGTTAATTAGAGATAGGCTTTGCTCATTTTTCGTTGCCAGTTTCAGTTTTTGGGAAAGAAAATGTTTCTCTCCTTTGCAATTTAAAATAAAGGCATTTTAGAATATACGTACAGGGGGAGGGGGGATTAGGCATTCATCAGTGATGCTTATGCTTAAATTGGCTGGTGCAGGTCTGGAAGTCAACTATCAAAGTCCCAACGTGGATGAAGGCTGGTGGGGAGGATGGGGAGGGCAGGGCCAGGCTTGGTGCTGACTGTGGTACAGGAGTCCCAAGAGGGAAGCCAGAAGAGCCAAGGAGACATGCCGTTTTGCAGCATGGCTTCGTGAGGAGAAGCATTAGCTGATTATTCCTTCCTTTAGGACATTGCTGAGCTTTATTAAAGTGTTTTGCATTGCTGCTTATAATGAGAAAGGAAAGGAAGCTCTCTCCACCTTCTGACCCCCCTCCCTCCAGCACCAACGCAAGGGAGGATTTATTGCTTCATTAGCAGCATGATCACGCTTCACAATGAGTATTAAAGTATTGGCTTACTGAGTTATTTAGGGAATGAGTCTTCCCCCAGCTATTCCTCTCTCCCACTGCCATTGCACCCTCACTTTATTTCATGTGCTTTTGCCATTTACCCATCATGTTCGAAATATCACTGTTTCCCTTTCAGTAGTGATAGGACACTGGCAATAGAATAAATATTTTTGGTTTGACAGTATGTTACAGAACTGTAATGTGGGCTGGGTAAGTTGAAATCAAAGCAAAACCAGATTCCACTCATTCTTCAGATTCCCAGGCAGACTGAGACATCTTTTGCAGTTCATTGATCTTTTAGCATGGGCTTAGTGATCATTCCCAGACAAGGGGTGTAAGTTCCCAGATGGTGAAGGCTATGCTCTCTGCTCCAGTTGTTTTTTTTTTTTTTTTTTTTTTCATCTCCCCAACTCTGTATTTCCTGTTGTGGGAATATATATGGCAGGGCTTCCACAGTGCCTGCATTTACCTATTCCCCTTTTTAATGGGCCCTATACTGTGGTATTTTATCAAATAGTATAGTTCACTCTATCTAAAGTCTCCCTGAATATATCAATGATAGAAAAGAACTTCCGCTTTTGCAAAGCAGTTATTGTGGTAGGATTGTGAGTGTTGCATTCTTCTCTCATTAATTTCAGTTATGTTCTGTTAGATTTCCACAACAGCTGTCCAGCAGTGAGGCTCTGTAGGCCACCATGCCTTGGCACTTCAAATTGTGGTTATGTTTAGAAAAGTGAATTCTTATTCAGCCTGTCTGCTGCCTGTGTGCTTTGAGTCATATTTGCTTACTTTACTGACACAAACACATTTTTATTACCACTACCATCACAGTGCCAATATACCTCCAAGCTGCAGGATGACCTGTAATCTGCTCTGTCTCATGTAGCCTCAACAACATTGTCAGCAATGCTCTAATTGTAGATGATATTTTGGCCCTGATGCTTGGAACAGATGCAGCTTGGCCTCCATCCACGAAAAAAATTTGTGACAGTATATTTTTTTCTTTATCTGTTATGAGGCAATTCTCTACTTGGTACTTGTTGGTTTTGTCACAAGTGATCAGTCTTTGATACTACCAGAGCAGCAGTCAGAGAAGCAAGGGTTCAAGTCACTTCTTTGGTGAACCTCAGGGGTGTTCAGCAGATGCATATGCTCGCTCTCTGAAGTCTCTTCAGAGGAAATGTCCTTGTCGGACTTGCTGCATTTGTATGAACTGAATATTCTGAGCTGCCTACCTGTTTCCCTGTTTTTTTTCTTGGACTTGTAAGACTGCTTTGCACACAGAATTTTACTATCAAAGGTTATGATGCTTGTTTTGGCTCTATAGTTGATACTTGTTTGGGTTCTGTAGTAACGAATGGATTTATTTTTAACTTTCATCCAGGCTAATTTGACAGTGCTATTGCAGTTTAACAAATTAACACTTTAATTTGTCATTCCTATTGTCTCTTAGGGGAGGGGTTGTTCTGTAGGGTAGGGTAGTTATGGTGGCAGCAGGCACCACTCTCACTAGCAGCAACATTTCCTGACTCCTTGCAATTTTGAAATGGGGAAAGCATCAGTACTGGCATGTTTTTCAGGATATGGGGACACCTGCATTACAAGCACTCATGCCAGGATGCTTCCTTGCTATGGAGGAAGGAATAACCAGGGCAGTGCAGAGCCTTTCTGCTGCTAATACTTGTACTGAAGATGAGTACTGTTCTTGTCTTTATTTCAGTATTTCACCACTGGTGACCCTGTGACTGCCTCTCCCTTTGATTTTTAGGACTTCCTTTATGCACCCAAGACTCTACACGTAGTTGTGCCAAAGATCCTTTGATATCCCTGAAGCAAAGGGGTGTGGCACAATGTGTGTGCACACCGCTAAACTCTCTTGCCCCTGGGGACCCAGTTCAAGAATCCTGTGGGAAACATGGGGCTAGGGACTAACTATTGTGGGCCTTTTACTATTTTAGCAGCACGGATGTGGTCCTTGAGGCCAAATAATGTTCTTGTCTCTAGTACATGGACCTGTGTCTGGTATATATCAACACTGCCCTTGCTCTGAACATTAAACAGAAAACTTAAGGGCCAGCATGGCTGTTGGCAGTGGTCTTTATTGTGTTACTTCACTGAGTCTTGATGATGTCTGTCTGACACATGTCCCTATTTCTTGTCCATGGTACTGTATCTCCTGGTTCAGTGCTTTTCGGAAGGTCCAAAAAGTCCTCTAAAACCCACGTACAAAAATACAAAATCCAAGAGTGAATTTTTCCATTCCTCTCTCCCTTTTCCCCACCAAAACTGTCTGCAAGAGGAAGGCATCCAAATCCCTCTGTATCCTCTTAAGAAACAGTGAAAGGACCTGATGGGACATGCCAGAGTGTCCTGGTCTTGGGGTCAGAGGTGCTGAGTCCTTGTTCCATGTAGGTACACACTTGATTGAGCTTGTAGGTACTGTCTGCTGCTTTGTCTGCTCCAGGGGGACAGACAGGCAGGGCCCTGGCAGAATGGTGGTCCTTAGGCTACATTTCCCCACCCACTCATCACTTTTTTAATGTCAAAACTGTGAAAGTTGGTGGGTTTGGGGCTGGCATGGTTTGCCATGGGACAGCAGATGAACTCGGCCTGGGCTGAGGGCTGGGAGGTTTTGTGGGAGCCTGTAGTATGCGTATAAACAAAACACATATGATTATCATGCAATCATATTTTTTGTTGTTTCTGTGGTTGAGAACACTTGGCTTTGATTTAGCTAGGCCCCAAGCACAAGCTTATCATTAATAATCAGGAAACTGTTTTACTCTTTGTGTTTAGTTAAAAGGAAATTTTTTCACTATTCACCACATAACCACATCCTTTAGCATCACAGTTTTATTTTCTGGCAATCCAAAACTTTGAGAGGTTAATACCTCAGAGTTCAGGCATTGGATGGGATAAATACTCCATTTTTAGTGTCAATGGTTGTCATAGATACTCATAATTAGTATTTATAGTCTAGAACAGACCTCAGAATAACTTGAACATAAAGGATGCTGTGAGATTTTGGCAAATCAGAAAGTAAGTACCTGTTGCAGGAATAAAACCAAATCAATTTCAACACATTGTCACTGACAATGTTTATTTTATCGTCTTTGTTCCATAACCTTGTTTCATGGATTTTCAGTTTCTGACATTTTTTCCTCACAGTGTAAATGGTATGTTGGGATTAAGGCATTAACTCTAAGACAAGGCTTTCCAGTTTCTACATTACCTCACTTGACAGTTACTATACATTAGATTTCATATTACAGCTCTTTAATTTCCACAGTCTCCTAACTTGATCCTCTGACAGAAGAGGGTTTTCCAGAGTGTTACAGCTACATCCAGCTCTGCTTTAGTTTCTGCCTTTAACAAACAGTTGACAAACTAAGGCATGAATGATGAATGGTACAGGAAGAACCACTTGTTAAAGGCAATTGCAATCATGTCCATGGAACACATCTTCCTAAATGCTGGTTTATTTTGTAGTTTGCTGGTTCTCAGGTTGAAAAATATTTCTTCAGTATGTTAGGGTACTAATCTGTTAGCATGTGGTAGATTTTGTCTGACCTTTGACAAATTACAATTTTGGATATGTAAATTTCTTTTCATTGGCACTCTATGGTAAGGATCATGACTTCTTAAAATTTTCTAGGTAGCACGCCTGAGATGCTTTACTTCTCACTGGATAAAGCAGGACTCAAGAGTTATCATAGGGTCTTTAAGGGTAATGTAAAGGTTTGTAAAGTTTTGTGTTGGCCAGAGATCAATGGCAAACCTCTGTTTTGATGTAAAGTGAACCTCAGCTGTTTCACAGCAGTTGGGGTTTGTCTGCACAGCCCAGTGCCATTCCCTCAGTATCTTTCCTCTCTTATGTCCAGGTGAGAAGATGACAGAGTTATCAGCAGTGCCTCCAGGTAAGAGGCTCTTTGGGCAATATAAAACTTTATTATTCCCAGGAGCTCTGATAGGAAAGGCAAGAAACAGGAGTGGTGTTCTCAGTGAAGGATTTTGATTTTCTGTCCTAAGCATTCAGTAGGAAGTCTGACTCTGGATTTGCCACTTAGTTAACACCCATGTTAACTCCATTGCAGAAAACTATCCCTGATTCTCCAGAAAGAAAACTGTATCATCAGATCAGTTTTTTCATTAATATGAAACTACTCTCTTTTTGTAAGTTTCAGCAAACTGCAATCCAGTAATGTACTTCTGTAGACAGACAAATTTATATTCTCCTTTTTCTTTCTTACTTTTAAGTAGCCTTAAGAGCATGGATTAATTAATTTTTTTTTTTTAATGTAGAAACAATCCACAGTGATCATCTGGTTCTTGCCATTTTTGTGCCCTTTCCTGAGCTGTTCTCTGATTACTTCAAAGTAATTTCATTTGCTTTTATTAATTACTTCTTTTTGCTTGTACTGTCAGATTAATTCTGAAATATTTCCATTGTAGGAGGTATTTAAACCTCCCTTCTTTAGATCCATACCAGATAATCAGGGCAATTTGATTAAAATGGGAGGCTGACTTTTGATTCATGTTTCTTCTTTTTATGATGGGGGAAGAAAGTTCAGGTCATTGTTCAACCACACATAATACTAGTCAAAAACCAAAATGATAATCCTGATTCCAGTGGTCTTCATCTCAGCAGGAACTTAATTCTCTTTATCTACGTGTAATTTCTATTTAAAATATGAATTCAAACAGTGCAATTTAAAAAAATTACGACTGTTCACACAAAATGCAGAGACAGTTGTGCAGAAGAATCTGTAGAGATTCTGCCAATACAGAAGAAGTAAAATGTGTCCATAGTTCCCATTAAGAAAAGAGAATGAAAAGTGAGACAGCAAAATGTGCAGAGGACATAGCACTATTTTGATGTGATATGTTTAGAGGGTACTTAAAAATTCTAGTTGGGTGAGCAGCATAGAAGCCAAGAATTTTTTGTCCTGAAAAATGTAGATTAAGACATGGTCAAAGGTAGATTGCTTCTTTCTAAGCACTTGGGAAGCAGAACTGGACAGCACTGCAGGGAGTTCTGCATGCAGAAATGGTCAAAAGGCAAACAAAAGACTTGCTTCAGTAGCTTTCTTACTGTCCCTGGAACTTGTGTGTTTTTTTCTCAAGCTATATTGAAGCTTTTGGGTTTTACATTTTTGTGAAACTGAAGTTATTTTAAAGGACAGTAAGCTCCTGCAGGTAATAACTAGACTGATTCGTTCCATCTTCCTTTATTTTTTTCAACGCATCACCAAAGCAACTAATAGATGCCTGAAAATATGACTGACTTCTGCTTCTGAATTTGTGTGCATTTCAAAAATAATTTCTTTGTTATTAATTTTAATTGTGCATAGTTCTATATAACCAAGACATATGATAGTGATAAGAAATACAAGTCAGTTTTTCAGAGTTATGTTTATATATTCATTTTAGTTGTAGTACAGTTCAGAAGAGGACTGCTGGGATGCTGTTTCTCCTCAGTTTCTATTTGGGTAAGATCTGCTGGTTTACCAGTATAAGCTGAATGTCTGCCTTCACAGAAAAGGGCAGAGGACTGTTGGGATTGTTGGAGTGCAGTATCAGATGCTGTCAGATGAAGGGACATTTTCCCAATTTCCATATTGACACAAGGGAGTGGCCAAAGCAGTGTGGCCAGCAGGGCAAGGGAGAGGATTCTGTTCCTCTACTCCACTCCCATGAGACCCCACCTGGAGCACTGCATCCAGCTCTGGGGCTCCTAGCATAAGAAGAATGTGGACCTGCTGGGGCGAGTTCCAGAGGAGGCCCGTTAAGGTGATCAGAGGGCTGGAGCATCTCTCCTAGGAAGATGGACTGAGGGCATTGGGGTTGTTCAGCCTGGAGGAGAGGAGGCTTTGGAGAGACCTTAGAGCATGTTCCAGTACCTAAAGGGGCCTGGGGAGAGACTTTTTACAAGAGTATGGGGTGAGATGATGAGGAGAAACAGCTTTAAACTGAAAGAAGGTAGGTTTAGATTAGATATTAGGAAGAAATTCTTTACTGTGAAGGTGGTGAGGCTTGAAACAGGTTGACCAGACAAGCTGTGGATGCCCCATCCACGGAAATGTTCAAGGTCAGGTTGGATGGGGCTTTGAGCAACGTGGTCTAGTGGAAGGTGTTCCTACCCGTGGCAGGAGGGTTGGAGCCAGGTAATATTTAAGATCCCTTCCAACTCAAACCATTCTATGAGGCTATGATTTTATGACACTGGAGTAATTACCTGATAAATAGGATTTCTTGTATTTCCCATTTTCAGGATTTTTTGAGACTGTTTTAGTGCTCTAAGAGTGACTGACCCTATGCTGCCAGTGCAGCATGTGCCTGCCCATGTTCAGCAAGCAGTTAAGTGCATTCTTAAGTTAAAATATGTGACTAAAGTTAAGTATGTGCTTCACTGCTTTATAAAAAGTTATGGCTGTCTCAATCTTGGCCAGTAAAGACTAGTTTTCTGACATCTGGGCAAGCTGCAAAGGCCTGTCCAGCTGGGAGTTGCCATCTCTCCTTTCTGCTGTGATTCAGAGGTGTCTGCAAGAGGTCAATGTGGCTGAGGGACTGCAGATTGCAGCTTTTCTAGCAATGCCTGCATTTTATCCATTATGCCTGGCACAAACAATCAAATAAATGCAAACCAGAGAAGCAAAATAAATCAGACAGAAGCCTCAGAGGTAAATGAAGAACCTTTGTTTTCCATTTAAAACGACTGGAAGCAGTAGTCTGTATGCCAGACCTTGGATCTCTTGAAAATGACTTATTCCCAGCATAATTTGCCACCTACATTAGACTGAATGAAAATCCATCAGCAAAAAGCTTCCAGATAGAGACTCTGCAACACTTGAATTTAGTTCCAAATTTCAAAGGTCATTTAGAAAATCCAGGTCAGGATACAGAGTTGAATTTCAAATGTCCCTGAAGTTCATGTTTGTTCAGACCTAAGCCCAAAGATCTGAACCAACATGATAATGCAGATTTAAAATCTGAGCTTGTAGGTTTATGCAGAATCATTTATACAAACCCTTGGTTCCTTTTTTTCTCTATGGTATTATTTACCACACACAAGGGCATGTAAAATAGCTACTTAATAATTATGAACTGCTAAAACCCCTCATTACGCATTGAAAATGTGTGAGTGCAAATTCTCTAAACGATGTGGAAGTTGGACTGTTGGGAACATTCAGCTTGTACATTACCAAAGTGTAGGCTACTCTCTAGTACATTTGTCTGATATACAAGACAATTTCATCTGGGCTTGGATGAGACACAGAAGTGTAGGCTCTGTGGAATATGAAGTGGGCTTGGTGGAGCAGAGGGAAATTCATGTTATGTTCAATATGCCTAGTAAATGATGAGATACTAAATTATAATGTGTTCCAGGAGTTTTCAACTGTATTTTCTCTTTAATCATTTCATTACTCAGAGTCCTTTGTTTCTGACCTGCGTCTTTCATTATGATTTTCGGACTTGAGTATGTGTGTGGGGAGCTCTGAGACCCTGTTGCACCTTTGCTGCATTGATCGTTCAACTAAGAAGGAGATTTGTCCATGGCAGAATCACTTTTTGTTTCCTGAGCTACAGATGAGTGCTATGGGCATGGGCTCCTGGGCAAGCCCATGAAGACAGGCTTCCCCCGCAGCAGCCACCATGTGTAGCCAAAGCTCCCTTGGACCGTATCCCACTTCCATGGCCCCGTACTTGGAGTGAGCAGATGTGAGGCCTTTTTCAGTGAGACTGGCAGCAGAAGTGACATAGTGTGACTGCAGGGGTGGGAGCAATGGAAAGGGCTTTTGTGAGTCCTTACATGAGCAAGCATATCCCGCTCAGTGTTCCTGTCCCTTGGCATTGCTGCCTGAGTATTGGACCAGCAAAGCAGGATTGGTGATTTCAAACAGATGGGCCTGAGCAGTCTGAGCCAGGGGAAGCATATATGTGAATCACTTGTGGGTGTTAGGGGCAGGATTCCCATTCAATGTTCTCACCATTGTAGCAGGTATTAGGGTCCAAACATTTAAACAGTGAAAGTGACTTGAGCCTATTAAAAATGCATGCTGGATAAGTAAATTCCTCTAAGTGAGAAGGAGAAGCTTCTGCAGGTAGGCTCACCAAGCAGCAGAGGATTTAGGGATGTGTACTCTGGTTTGTACCAGTGAGTCAAAGAAGCCCTGGCATGTGAATTTGCGACCAAATTTGCCACAGGAAAGCAAATAGGCTTCTAATGCATGGCCTTAGTGAAACCCAACAACAGATTTTTCATTTATTTCCCTTTGATTACCAGGTGCTAAAGTGTCTATTACAGGAAAGCAAAGAAAGTGCTTTAATTATGTTTCCATAAACAAGGTCCTGATTTTTTGGACTGAAGCCTTAGGGAGCACTACAGTGTGACAATTGGTATGGGCTAGTGTACTGGTCGTTTTGTTTGACCTTGTGCTGTTTAGAGGAGCCTAAAGGTGTTTGATCCCTGGTTGCTCATAACTTTCTTATGTTTCTTTGAAAATCTCCTCTTTAATGTATGCTGTAAAATAAAACCTGTTGACATTGGCTATGTTTATGGTACCAGTCTGCAAGAGCTCTCCTTTCTGTGCTTCACAGTCTGGGCACACAAAGAATTTATCCAAATATGGTGCTTACTGAGTAACTTGCCAGATTATTTGTGAGAACACTTACTTGGAGGCACAGTTATTTCACTTCCATGCATGTGCCGCTTTTTTTTCCTTAATGTGAGTGAATGGACCAGCACACAGGTATAGTTGTCAAGGCCACAACTGGAACAATTTAATCAAGTGTAAATAAAAAGCCAGAAAAATCTTTGCAGTCTTGTATTTCAGTGTGGGCACAGGGCTGCCTCCAAATAAACTTCTATAATGACAGTACAGTAAAATTGCAAAGATCCCACTCCAAAACTGGAAATTTTGGACCATGTGCTGGCTGGATTCTGTGATGCATAGTGGTGCTGTCTTTAACAATAATACACAGACACAGGTACACTGCCATTAGGAAAATGTGCCCATAGCAGGCACTCAGAAAAATGTAACTGTGCTTATGACTTATGTAGGATCAATAAAGTTCATTGTTGTGCAGTCCAAATGGCTCCCTTTGGTGCAGCTCTCTTTACAGCAGCTTTGAACAATAAAGCCCTTGCTGGAGTGTTCTGAGAAATGATAATGAATTTTCAAAGATGCTCATATTTAGTTTTATATATATATATACACACACACACACATATATATTTATGTATGTATTTATACGTATATGTATATATAACTAAATTGAGGCATTTGATAAATAATAGAAAGCACAGGAAATATTAAATGCATTTTAATTTAGTTGCTGTAATGCAGGGTGCTGTCAAATAAATATGCACTTTTATTTCAGAAGATCTGTATTGCTCTGCTTTGGTAAGAAAATACACAGTACTGATCTGAAAAGTAACTTGACACTTGAAAATATAACCTAGAACTAGTAAAAGGAGTAAAAGAAATTGTGTTGGCCTGCCAACCTCATAGCTTAACACCTGACTCAAAGATGCCCTACATTTAAAACATTTATTTTTTTAAATGCAGACTCATGGATTTATTTATAATACGATTATCTCCATGTCTTCCTCCACATTTTGTTCCTTTTGTGAACAACTGCTAACTGTGCTCTTGCATACTATAAGATGGCTTGAATCTTTCATAAAAAGTGCACTCAAAACCTAATTGTATGAAGTTATCTGGGAGCACTGATGCCTTCAGAGAGGCAGTGGTATCAATCTTCTAGGGATAAAGACTCCTCTGTTTGGCAGAGGTTCTTTAGTGCATTGGTCATCCCCTCTGCACCCCAAATTGGCAAGCTGGTGTCAGACATAATGTGCTGTGCTCAGGCTGTGTAGATGGCCTGTATTGTCCTGATTCAGTGTCCTGCTTGCATGACCCTGAATGTTCTGCAGAGAACAGAGAGGGAGTTGCCCAAAGAACTGATGTTGGTGGATGGGCTGGACAAGTGTCAGTACCTTTTCCTTGGCACATCAAACACAGTATGTGCTGGGCTGTGAGTGCTTAGAGGCTGTGTTACGATCACCCTTGCCTGCAGTTCAGTTGTTTGGATGACAAATTCTCTCTGAACACTGCATGCTGTAATACTCTATCCTGTTTCAGTATGGCAGGAAGTCAAATTTGTGTGTGCTTACATCTAAATACAAATGAATACAAATAATAGGTGAATATTTTCATTTGATATTCTGTTCAGTGAAAGAACCAGTCAATTGATTAACTTATTATTCAGTCCATTATTCAGGGTTGTATCACCATGAAGTCACAATTATTTAGGAAACTTTGATTAATTTTAAATCTGTTCTTGGCTTTTGGCCATCAATTGAAATGTATAAAAAGAAGTAATTAGTCGCTTTACCTTTTAAGAATTTTTATTTAAGTTGACACAAAGATCTGTTTCTGTTTTGAAAAGACTATGGCCATACTATGCCACTGTGTTTGTCTCTCTTAGGTCTATTATTTCACCTACTGTTTTCATTTAATTCCATAAAATTGCTGAAAGCTGTGAGTACTCAGCACCTTCCCAAACCAGGCTACTTCAGTTTCATTGCCTAAGTATGCATTCAGGCATTCACTTTAGGTAGAAGTGTTTTGATATGCTGGGCAGTGGTTTCTGGCAGGAATGTTAATCTTTGCGAGTGCCACCACCGAGATTTCAGTCTTTGAGGGCTACCCCTTGCAGTAATGAAAGAGCCTGTGTTTCAATGATCCTATCATCTCTGCTGGCTGGAGTTCTAACTCCTGGTAGGGCCACTTAAGTCTAACAGGTCATACAGGCCAGATGAAATGAATTTCACTGTTTTGCTGGGCTGGCAGGTGATTGATAGTTCTATAACTTATACTCATTAGCAAAATAAAGTCAAGCATCAAAAGCACGCTAAGGTAGTCACACAAGCAAGGTAATGCACTCAGCAATTTTTGCAAGTCTTTCCATGAGTCATTGGGAAAGCCAGGTCTCTTGGTCTTCAGACTTTTCTGAAGGTAAGTATGTATGTGAATTTCTAGAGCATTTAGAACGATAGTTGCAATAATGAAAGTTGATAGCGGCAATGAAAGAAATGGACAAACGCAAGCCCTAAATTCTTATAGTGCACAAACATCACTACTGACAAAAAGCATTTTAAAAATGAGGAAATCTGTAATATATCCAAGGGCGCAAGATTTGTTACTATTCAGTGAGCATAATGTTAATGCAGAAACAGCACCATCACTCATGGGCTAAGAGCCAGTTATGACTGTGGAGTTACTCATCAGTGTGCTCTGACTGACAACATTGGTAGGCCAGGATCTCTGCAATAATGGCAATAACAAAAGTTGAGGCAGTCAAAATATACTGGGGAATGCAATGAGCAAGCGCCATCCCTGATCAGCATGAGGAAAAAATAATAATAAATGTCCAGTGTCAGAGTTCAGAGTGGGTGGAAATCATTGTTAAATCTGTCTGTCTACAAGTCATAGGAATCATCCCAATAGAGTCACTGGGGATTGCTTCGATTGCTTTAACTTTTGCTAAAAGGAAATTTGGGTTAGCTCTTGAAGACATGAGCTGGTGTAGATGAGCTGATGCTAGAAGTTACCAGATTATTTGTTTGGTAAGAACAAATTCATTAAAAAAGCATACCCTTTTATTATGATGATGTAAAAACAGGAGAATGAGGCTGTGGGATGTTTTAACTTCTTTTCTCAGGGGCAGGAAACATGCTCTGCTCCTCCTGAAACTGGTGTAACTGCAACTGAAATATGGTTTTGGGAGGTGGGTTTAAGAGTAGACAGACTGGATAGACCCCAGAGGAGAGAACAGGAAAAGAGGATTAGAAAACATGCTTGTGGAAATCAGGTGAAGGAACTGATTTGTCTAATTTAGCAAAAAGAGGCCTGAGGGGAAACTTCTCTTCCAAAACATATGTGAACGATGAGAAGGAGCAGTGAGCAGTTGTTGAGGCACTGGGACACTCATTCAGGGCTCCTCATTAGAGGTTTTTAAAAAAGTGGTTAAAGGAAACTCTGCCAGCGATAGTCTACAACTGCTTGATCCCAGCTTATAATGCAAAGAGTGGGGCCAAAATAGCCTTGCAATTCTTTTCCAAGTCTTCTTTTTTACAATCTTAAAAAGCATAAGGAAAAGGCCATTCAAGACACAAACCCCACATTTCAGGTTGTACCAATGAAAGGAGCCTATGTGTGTCGAGGCCCAGGCCCTGCACAAGTCAGCCCTGATGTGCCATTGTATTTTTTGAATGACTGTATCATAGATGCTGCAACAGCTGTTACTGATTTTCAGAAAAGTGTCTCTGAAGTCTGCATAACTGAGGGACAGAAAAGAAACAAGACGAGAAAAGTATTAACTGCTCAGAAATACCTTTAAAAAAAGGGACAGCAAAAAATTTTAAGGACAGTGTAGTACAAGACAACATGGGTAGAAATGAAGGGAACAACATGGACAATTTAATCAAGAAGGTCAACCAGTTGGTTAAGCTGCAGTAAAGGATTCTACCAGCTCAACTATTGAAATGGTTTAAGACTTTGACCATTCTGAAATTTCTATTACTGCACTTGCTTTACAGTTGCAGTAGAAAGACATGATAAACTTTCAGAAACTTGAGAAAACTTCAGATGAAGCTCATACCACTAGGGAAATGCTTGTGAGAATGAGACGGCTGATAAATTACTGACCTCTTCTGCAAAGCAGGGAAACAGGAAAATCCCACAGAATAATGGGGAATGCAGCATTATAGACAAAATATCAAAGAACAAAGATGTTAGAAATGATAGCAATTAACAAAGTAAGCAACATCACTGTTACACTTCTTCCGTAGACCAGCAAACTCTTCCACATTGATATATAAAACAAAATTAAAGAAGTGGCAGTGCTGCAGCCTGGACTTTTACATGGAAAATTAACCTGTCAACTCATTTTTCACTCAAGGTTCAATCATTCAAGAGAACAACAAATGGCTTCAAAAAAACCTTCATACTTTTTCAGAAATCACATGACAGATTTCCTTACAAATTATTCTGAAACATCTTGATGTGTCACAATGTACCTGTAAAAACAGTTTTATTGTGGTGCAGCGTGCACAGCTAGATCAATGTAATCTTGAGCGAATTATTTGATAATAGGTAAATGTCAAGCATCGTTGTATTATCTCACCTCTGGCATTTGACTGGCCATCAAAAGAAAAAGTGGGTGGATACAACACAAGCACCATATGTCTCAGAAGCCATACACTGGAATTAGATTTTGCTGGTTGCAGAAGTCCTTGAAATGGCAAAAAACAATCCCCCTCCATGCGTTCAAGACAGCTTAGCATCGTAAATATGAGCTGGGTATCAACCAGATGTGAGTAAACAACAGATAGTGCAGCAAGAACCCCCCAGGTCCTGGCTGGCAGAGCATACAAATGCTAATGCACATCGTTTGCAATAGATTATAGGTCAGTAGTGATGTATAAAAGTGTCTGCTGTCAAAGGGCCAAAATGTGCTTCCACTTGAAAGAGACTTGATTTTCAAGGGTCTACAACTGGAAGGCTAACTGACACATCTTCAGCTCAGAAGTTACTTCTGATAGAGTGCCTTGAAAAGACTAGGCATTAAGTGGAATTAATTTATAACAAATGCTAGAATTCATCAGAGTTTTCAGATAATTATGCTATATCATTAATGCTGTTCAGCAAGGAAAATGGGAAATATTTGCTGGGAGTTGTGAATCAAAGCAGAGCATCAGCCGTGACAGCTCTGCCATGGGGCAGTTGGAGGAGCACAAGAAAAAGGCCCACAGAAAGAATGTTTCTAATTGAACTTTATGCAGTGTGGGAAATAGTGCAATATTTAACAATTCTGGGAATATGTAGAAAGCTGTCCAAATTAAAAAAAAAAAAAAAAAAACAAACCTGTCAAGGCCCCGTTCTGGCCTGAAGCTACTTTGGATGGCACAGGAAAGAATCATGCAGGAGTTTTAGAATCTCTTGTGTCTCTATAGTCCTCTCAGCTATAAGAGGTTTGTGTATGGAATGGAACTATTTCATCACTGAGTAATATATTACAGAGGGTAACTAGCTGTTACTAGATCATTTAAGAAAATACTTTCAAAAGGCACTGTGTGCCAAAATTGCAAGACTAAATATATTGTATTGTAAAAAAAGACATTAATGATTGCTTCCTGGAGATGAGCATTATAGGTTTCAATTTGTAGCTACAAAGCAATGACATTTTCAGTGCACTCAGAAAATTGTACATTGTCTATTAAGTGAATTGAAGATTTTGAAAATGGATATGGATGTTCAATTTTTATCTCCACACAACTGTTGAAGAACTAGGTAAAACCACTTGCTTTGACATCACTCCTGAAGGGAAATGCTGATCCAAAATAGTTACTTACAAGCAAAACAAAAGTCACACGCATTCCCCTAAGTTGCTCAAATGTGTTCAGCACAGTCTTTCTATAAGCTAGCAGAATCACTCAAATACTTGTAAAAAGGAATAGAAAACTGAACAGAAGCTTTAAATCAGTACAGTCTGGGCAATCACAGACTCCCTTATCGCTTCAAAAAATGACTTGCTTAGAGTAAATTGAAGGGCTTTGATAGCTCAGATAGCTGTACAATTCACATGTTCAGAGTGGTGATCACCTTCAAATTTAAGCACTTAATTTAAGAGCTTCAGTAATTTTAAATTGCTGTGTTTCACTGAGTGGCAGGCAGAGACTCAAGTGCTACAGTATTTCAAAAAACTTTGGGTGTTCTGCTTAATATTTTTCTTTCAGAGAATCCAGAGAGGATTTCTATAGTCAAGCATGGAAAATGGAACAGATTTCAAGATTACCAGAGAAAAGTAAGAGAGTTTATGCTTTTTCAAAATCAGAGCAGAAGAGGTCTTCTCTGGGGAATGTACAACTCCTAAACCTGCGCTTGCACTTTTCTGTGAACTGTTTGACCAACGTCCTTGTGTGGGCTGCGGCAGAGGGTAGAAAGAGAGGTAATGACGTTTACACGGGCATCAAGAGGCTTCTCTGTCTATTTGCTCTCCTGAAAGAGCCTGCCCAGGTTAGGTTTGTTTCCATTAGGCATTTCTGCTTAACACTACTTCCACAGAAGCAGATAGGAATGAGCGTTTACTGATATTTGAACGCTTCCCCACTTGTGGATTCAGATATTTTTACCTGGCTGCAGGTTTCTTCATTTGTTATTTTGCTTTTACTAGCCTTCAATTTGATGTCACAATAAATCCTTCCTGTGTGCTTTTAACTAGCCCGGTACAACATTTACTGATTAAATACTTGGCTGAAGACTGAGCTGAGCACTGTAAGTGGTTGTCATGGGCTTTGTCTCAGCAGGTAGGAGAGGTGCAGAGCATACCACAAACACCCTCACAGCCCCATCCTGCTCTCAGGGTCCAGATGTGGGGAGCAGGATTTTTGAGTGTTATGGGAAAGTCAGACTTTAGAGATAGTTATTCAGACCTGCCTTGGAGGAAGTGCAGTTCTTTGGAGCAGGAAGGTACCACTGCAGTCTCCTGTAGCCTGGCTCACAACATGTACTGCTCTTCAGGCTGGAAGGGAACAGGGCAGGGAGCCACAAACTACAGCTTCCAGAAGGCTTGCAAATGAAATGTCAAGAATTAAATTTTACCCGAGGAGCCTAGGAGAGATTCATTGGAGCTGATACCTTGTGACCTTTCATTTCGCGGGACGAGACCAAAATTAGGCTTCTGTGAGGTAAATGTGAAGAGTATCTTTCACTTCCAGAAAATTAGAATCTGGCTCAAAGAGATTTTATTATTCAGGGTGCCACTTTAAATGCTAATCACTATTTGCAGGCTCATTGCAGCTTCGGACTGGCTTCTTCAAAGGAATGAAGGAGTATTTCACATTCATCTACCAGTGACATTTGAAAATCCCAGCTCCAAGGTACAAGGGGCACAGGCCAAATGTGACTTCAGTGTTTGTTTTGCCAATGCCTCTTTCAGCCTCCGTGTCTGTGAGTACTCCTAGCTTAGATGGTGATCTTATGTTGGAGTACTGAAGTTGGACCTAAGGGGGGCTACAAAATCTGACACCAGACCAGTGCCACACAGCTGGAAGACAAGAGGTTGTTTCTCTGAGGTAGCTGCAATAAGCTGTGTTGGCCGAGGACAGAATTATTCCCCAACACAGTGTGCCAAAACACCCACTGATTAAAACAGGAATTTAGAAGTCCTGATGTTAAACCTATTAATGCAGTCAGTGTACTGGGTACACTGTGTCATAACACATCATACTGGGTACAACTATGTCATAAGGAAACACATCCTGCTTCAGCTGTAGACCCTGGTGGTTATCCTCATTTTGTCACTTGTCTTTGCTGTGCAAAGAAGGTGTTAGGAATCACCTAGTGCACACCTAGGGAGTTTCTGCCCAGAATAATCACTGAGACCTGGAGATATGCTCTGAAGCACCTAGTTTTAGGTATTTCTGGTTTTGGAGGGGTAAAATCTAAAGTAATTCTGAATAGTGGTAATGCAGTTACATCAATGTGATTTTTGAGAATTTTGGGTATTTAGAGAGGGGTGTTGTTGTTTCCCCCCATTTGCTGGTTAGAAGTTTGAAGGTGAGTATCTGAGAGGACTGTGAAGCTTGCAGGTATTGGAATAATAGAGTTGATAAGGTGATGGGCTTTTAACTAGAAAAAGTAGACAGGAAAAGTCAAACTGTGTTTCTTTGAGTGAATTTATCAGCCATTATTTGGGACAGAGTTAGGTTGCTTTCTTGTTTCTATTTAAGGAAAATCAGTAATCCTTGCCTTGTCTCTGAATTTACACTGGTTTCCTCTAATTTTTCAAAGTGAATGTTTATCTCACTGCGAATTTTCACTTCTTGTGTTCTCTCTATGTTAATAAACTTGCATGTATTCATTTACCTGCTCAAATTCTTTTTACTGAAAGTTGATGTCCGTAGAAGAGTTCTTAATGCTCAAGTTACTCACTTTATGAGTCCTGGAAGGACTCAGTCAGCTGTGATTACAGATTGTCACTAAATGAAGTAAATTGTGTAAGAATATGATATCAAGTTTTGTAAGTGGTACCAGGTGGTTATGTCACAGTTCAGTTTGATGCTGCCTCTGTAATACTTGAAGCACAGTGGGCTTACCAGAGTAGCCCCTCTCACTAGCCTGGACCTGAAAGAAATGGAAAGACTTGCATGTGAGAAAATACCAGTATTTCTATATAAAAGAGGCTTATAATGCATTCCACAAAAACTATTTCTTAGATTTTTTCAAGTCCATTAGCCTTGCCTTTTACAAGAAATATGCCGCAGATATCTTGTCCAGCAGCCTTTTAATTTTAGGATCCTTGTTTGAGTTTCTCAATAGGTCACATGAGGTGCAGAGCTGTCAGGTCAGAATTGTACCTCTGTATACCCACAGCTGGAAGGAATACTTGGGGTTTTCCCAGGGATGTGATTTTGTCATGGAAACTGTCCTCCTTACCAGTAAAATTGTGAATATTTTCGATTTTCTCATGGGAAAAAGTAAAATAAAATTAATTCCGGAGCTGAAAATGTTGAATGGCATTCCCAGACTCACCAGTGGCTTATATAACGGAATCTGTCACTTCAGAAAATTCATAACCCAATCTCTCTGCATAGTACAGGCAGCCTTATAATTCAACGGCCTAAGAAAATTCAAGAATGCCAATGTGGACACCCCTGTGTTTCACTGCAGGAAAGAATTACAGCACAGTTCTTAGGAATTCTATTGTGCAAGAGCTAGCAATGGCACAAAAAATGCTAGTATTCAACTAATACGCGTTTCTTTTACACTATGTCTCAATTGAATGAAGGAAAAATATCCAAACAAAGCTGAACTGTATTCTGATTATTACAAAATCATGGTTATGTTCGACATTGAAATAATTTCCATTGAAATCATTTTAGTAAGTGTATACCACAAAATCACAGAAATTACTATTCCTATAAATAAAGATAGCAGCATGAGAGGTGGCTGAGTCAGTGTGAAGAATAACAGGGGTTTACTGGCAAAAGGGTGATATTTTGAATACTCATAATTTATTTACTCAGTCTGTCTTAAAATTTCAGCCCATCAATTATACATGAAATGAATACCATAGGAGGGGACTAAAAGGCAAGTATTCATTTCCAGCTCTAACATCTCAGTATTTAAACAAGACCTGCTCCTTAGCATACTGGTAGGACAGATGGATAAGTGTTGGTAGATACGAGATTTATAGTTCGGCATTATTTAAATGCTCCATAATTTGCTTGTACTAGCACCCTCGAGACACATTTTTTCAGAAAGTCTGATTTTTCTGCATTTATTCTAGTAATGGTATACTGAGAGTTGTTAAGGAAATTAAAGTCCCATTTCAGGCCCCAGTTCAACAAAGCGTTTAAGTAATTCGTAACTTAAAGTACATCTTAAACTGAATCCTATTTAACAAAGGGGAAAAAAAGCTCCACAAGTCTTCAGAGAGACTTCCTCACATGGTTAAAGTTAAGAGCATGGGGTGTTAAAGTGAACTTAGAAATGCTGCCTCTTTCAGAGACTGAAAAGACTGTCTGTGGAAAGGGGCATGATAGATAAAATTACCTGTTGTCCAGAAAGCCTGTATGATGTGATGAAGGAGGCAGGAAACATGATTCAAATTTTGGATCAGAATATAGAATGAGTTGGATTCACCATGCTATGAGACATGAAAAAGAAAAAAAGTTGTTTTGCAAGGAAAAGAGTAATCTCGCAGTCACATACTTATTGGGGCGTGTTCTCCTGAGACATCATGATATTGGAGGCTTTGCTGAAAAGCTAGAAAAAAGACCTTGTCTAAGGATGAATGGAGAAACGTCCATCAAACTGGTGGCTAAATCTTTCTGTCACTAGGAGCATCTTTCAGTAGCTCTGCTCCCTGTTCTGGAGAACTTTAGGGGGGCTGTGTTGACAGTTTGATGGCTGTTTTGTCTCGTACAGTTCCAGGTCCTGGTAAAGGACTTGAAAAATGTGGATAGGTAAGTATCCGGTTTGGTATTGTGGAGCATAATATGTATTTCTAGGTCTCCTCAGAAGATTGTATGATACAGCTTTCAGTTTTCAAAGTAAAACACCAATAAAAATATTTATGTCCACCTCTCCTCCCCAGTAAATTAAAAGCTGTTATTTAGAGTCATTAACCCAGATAGAGTTACTTACATCATACAGGTGGTCTTCCTTATGAAAATTCTATGATATTCACCAGGAAAATACCTGATAGCCTTGTGTTTGGCCACCTAGTGTGATGCAAGATAAAAATGCACAATTTTACCTGTGAAGACACTCAGATGACAAATAGCGAGGAAAAGAAAAAATTACTTTCTGTCTAAGTAAGCTGTTTTCTAGTTGTTCATGAATGAAATTAAAAATAGCCATCAAGTATAAAACACCAATCATGATGACAAAGACATTTTTCTGCTCACTAGTTTGGATCATTAGGGAGATCAAATTATATATAAACCCCAAGTTTTGTTAGAGGAAAAAAGGCAATTTTATAACGTTTAATGAAAATTCCCCTATGGTAGAAATTCAGCAATAATGTGGTATTTTTTCCATATGACAGTGCAAAACATGACACAGGGAAAGCTCAGACTCAATAGATTTCTTAATTAATTATGTCTCTATATTTCAGCATATGACTGAAAGTTATAGCTGCCTTATAGAAGCTGTATAAATGGGTCTGTAGTGAATCTAAACAAACACATATTAATATGTAGCTAATTACAAAAAAAATGCTTTTCTTTATGTGATAGCAAATCATTATTAAGCAGAAGAAAGTTCATATGCTAATATTGCACTGCACAGTTAATTTCACCACATTCTTATTTTAACTCCAAGACACTCAGAACTTCTTCTGTGTACCTTTTATTAAGTTTGTCTGAAGAGGGCAGCCTTTCCTAATACACTTGGAATTTTCTTAATTTGACAAGGTTACTGTACGCTGAACAAATTGACAAAGGACAAGCTCAGGATCCAAAGTTTGCCTCTCATTATTGCCTGTGTTTTCACTGAAGTTTCTCTCCATGTATATTTATCAACCAACTGCAAAGAATACCATTATTTTAAATATTTGACCTCTCTGGTAAAATACAGTCCAGTTTTACTTACTCTCAGTGCTAAATGAATGAAGACTTGTTGTGATATTTCTAGAAAGAAATTAGAAGAGAATGTTATTAGGAAATTTCTGGAAGTATGGGTGTTGTTTATTCTTTCTGCAGTCTAGAAATAAGTGTTATTCACATGCATTTTTAAAAGCTAAGACTGCATGTGAATAGAGAAGGAAAATATCTGTCCCTTTGTGCTGACAGTCCTCCTAATCCTTTATGATTTTCATGCTGAACTCCTCTCCAGGCTTTAAAAAGAAGCATTAGCCTGAAAGTAGACAATGATGTTACATTTTCTTTTATTTTATAGTTTAATCATAAGGAAACATTAAAAAAAAAAAAAAATCTTACAGCAAATTCATGCATTGCCGTGTTACCAGGAAAGATGAATGGCTACTCTGTATTTAGCAATTAGTGTGATAGATTTAAGGGCTCTTAGAAGAATTTATTGCTCTGGTGTGCCTCGATCATGGAGCAGGGAGGGGCATTTGAAGAAGCTGGGATGATAAATTTTCGCAGTTATTGCTGCTCTAGCCACTATGCCGCATCTCTCCCTTTGCAGTGACAGCCAGATTTGAATGCCGGTCTCACCTTCCGTGGTGTTGGGACTTAGATTGCATGATAGGCCTGGGGAAGAAGCAGTGCTTGCTGAACACAGGGAGCACAGGGGTTGGGAACAGGGAGAACCTGAAAGCTGCTGCTGGCTGAAGAGGAAGGTAGGTGGAGACAATAGGTGTAGGATTTCACAACATTTACATCAACAAGCATCCTGTTTGCAAAGGAGTATCACCTGGATGACTAGAATCCCTATAAAAACCACGTCCAACACATTGCTTGGGCAGTAAGAGTGGTGGTGTAGATCCTATGCAGAACAGTCAGCTAACTATACCCTCAGTAGTTCTCTCTAGAAATTTCTGCAACAAAATGAGATCACTCTATGTACCCAGGAGCTCAGTAAGTTTGCTGTAGTGGTTGATGTCTGGCAAACCTTGTAGCACATCCCAGTCATAGCAGCTGTCACCAATGCCAGTTATATTGTGCTTGCACCAACTACAGTCAAACTGCAGTACATCCCCCCTTGCATTTGTCAGCTTCTTCTCTCAGCTGATGATTAGGCAATACCAGTGCTAATCTAGTCAAGCGAACTCTTTTTTTAATTTGGTGGCTTTTTAGGGTCTTTTGTACAAAGAAATTTTCCTACTGTCATTAAGTTCAAATCAGCAAATAATTGAATTTATTCCTCCCACAATCTCCTACTGTTATTTAAAGCTGCCAGCTATTTAGGCTACCAAACTCATTGCAACCTCATTGCCTGACAGAAAGCTTGCTCAATTAAAAGACTACTTACCTGGTTTTACAATCCTTGAATATCATTCATGTTCACTGATCCAAAACCACAATTTTTTCTGACTTTGTCTTTCCTACAGCAGCCACTTTCTCAGAAGTCATGGCAGTGCAGGGCTTCTTCATCTTCCCACTTCAGCATTGGATTGCTATGAAACAGAGCAGAAATTTCATTGTCTCCCTACTTGGAAAGCATCCAATTTCCTACATAACAAACAGTTGCATACTTGTGCTGTGCTGTTCTAAGATGTCAGATCCTCTCCTTACAGGCCAAAGACCCACTAGATTATTTCTAAAATAATCTTTGGAGGGAACTCTTTGCCAGACACCAATATTTGCCGTCACTCACTGTTTCCTGTGTTTAAAGAGTACGTGTCTGTAAAAGGTATGGAAGCTGGATTTTTGAGGTTGAAATGGGAAGAAACATAAAAATAACTCCTACATTTCCAATATATCCTTATTTTGAAATCGTAGATGTGACTTTCTCTTTCTGCTCTTAGGGAATGTTTTCAAAATTAGGTTGTAAAAAATTTGACTAAGCTTACTGCATCCAAGCCTTATTAATTTAGCAGGAATTGCCAGCATTTTTCCTGAATGTCTAATTGCCTTTTGAGTACTTTAAAAATTTGATTCTTCTGAGAATGACTCCTTTATCTAGAAAATAACCATTTGTTGTTCACTTTTATCTCTCACCATTAAAGAGATCATTATAGTACCTCCTCCATCTTTCTATGATTGCAGTGTTTGCAAATAAAGATTTTTATTTTTGTACTTTACTGAACCTTCATGATTCATGCCCTTGTCTCGCAGTACTGAAGCACATGTAAAATAGTCTGATTATTACATCTACTGTATGCCATATTTTACTTTAATTTCTGCACTGTTATCTTTTGCATTGTCTTATCAAGGCTCATCTCTGTTCTGGCTTTATTATAATCTTCAATGTAAGCATAAATCTGAATACTTATTTTCTTTGGTGAACATTAATAAAAAAAGGAAAGATTCCCCCCACACCTTTATGAGAGCATTCATTGTCTTTATATTTGCATTTGTTCTTCTAATGTTTTTTGATACTCTATATAGTGTATCTCTGAAGGTTTCCTATTCAGTATCAGTTTTCAGTGTGGTCACTTTGTTATCTTTTAATACCTCAGACCCAATATTACTCAAAGATTCTGGGTCACTTTTCATATTTCTTGTCTGCTATTATAATGGAACAGATACTCTTTCTCAGAATAGCTGCTCAAAGAGAACAGCTCTCATTAAAATTAATTTATTTTATGTTCTTGGTGTTATTCTTTTATCTCAAATCAACATAGACTATTTAATTCCATTTTTGCAAACCTATGCAAACTTCTGAAGAAAGCCAGGTCTTTTGGTCCCACAAAACTAATCCCATTTTGCTCTCTACCATAGCCAAGACTGTCTGTGTCATACAGTCATAGAAACATAGAATATCCTGAGTTGGAAGAGACCCACAAGGATCATTGAGTCCAACTGCTGGCCCTGCACAGCACCATCCCCAAGAATCACACCGTGCACCTGAGAGCAGTGTCCAAACACTTCCTGAACTCTGTCAGGCTTGGTCCTGTGAACACTTCCCCTACACCTCCTCATGTCCCAGCATCTCATTTACTCAGGAAAATGGTGAGAGTCCAAAGGACGTAAAAGATGTCGTATGTTCCAAGTTCTTCTGATAATGCATCTTATATTTCCTTGGGCATTCTTTCAATAGGAGTAGGACTCCTGGTGATATCAGTACTGTGGTGTTCCCTGGCTCACTGCTTAAGTTACTGATTGCTGATAATAGATCATTGCTCAACATAATACTACACTTACTTCCTAGCTCACAGTCTTTTTTCCACAGAAGCAGCTGCTTTAGAAACCCACTTTATGACTAAATTTTCTCTCATATGGCTGTGTTGTGCTTCCCTACCTTCTCTGTAGTGCTTGGGAAAGTTCTTGACCTCAAAGCATCGAATGGCTCCATATTTTTCTTTTTTTTCTCCAGCTGATTTCTCCTCCTTATCTAATTGCATATTTCCAAGTCTTGTGACTTTCTTACAATTTCTTAATTGTACATTTTATGGGATAAGAATGCCAACTTTATGTCAACTCCATCTGGAAGACTTGAAGGTTTTCCTCAATCTCTTTGCAGCTAATCTTCAAACTCTCTGGCTTGGAAGAAAGTGTTGACTGCACAGCAAATCTTGGTGTCTATAGCATCTCCACAGAGAAGTTCTTTCGCCATATAAAATTCCTAAGAAATATATTATTGTTTCTCACCAACAGTAACAGTTGTTCAGCTTGTTTGTGATTTCAAGGATGCTGCACTTTGGTTGATCAATACAAATCAGAATGGAGAAGGAATTAATGGTTACAGTATTGCTGGCTCAAGCTTGACCAGTCAGTTCTGCTAAGGTAGATGTGGTTTGACATGGATAGCACAATTTCTGATATCAGTTCTTATTTGATTTGTGAGATAAAAAAGGCCTGTGGACTTCATCACCATTTAAATACATACTTTGAAACTTAAAATACTTTAATTATTAGTTTTAACAATCGAGTAGAATATGGGATGGTATATAGGGAAGGGCTGGGTATTTTTTAGCACAAAACTCCAGGTTGGAGGGTTTCTGAAGAGAGGATATTTTTTATCCCTGGCTTTGTCTAGAAGGTTTATTTTTTCCCTTCTTTAATGTCTCTATTAAATAGGTAAACAGGAATGGACAAAGAGAAGAAAGAGAGGGAATCACAGTGTCATGACAACCCCTACACCCTGGTTCAGAGCCCGTGTCAAATCGTTAGGTGTCAAGAATCTACAGATGGGGGCGAGTGATAGATGACTTATACTACTTTTGGCAATTTTCACCTCAAAAATTATGAGTCACTATGTTGGTATCAAGACTAGACAGTAGATATGAAATGTGGGTACTTTGAGTGAGTGCCTGAGTTCCTATAAAAGCGTCTGCTGAATGCATTTGCTTCATCAAAGCCCAAACCCACAGGTTCAGAGAGATGTACTCCTATGGTTGACAGCTCAGTCAATATCTCTCCTGCTCTGTCTCTTCCTGTCATAGCATTGATTTCTGTAGAGGAAGTAATCCCTAATGACATTGTGTAACAGTGTTAAGGAAAGACTGTTTTCCCACTATGCACTTTTTCATACACAACTTATAAATGTATTTCATTACTTATGAACTTTACCTCTTGTAACTCTGTTACATTTTATGTACTGACATTCTATGCAGATCAGCTGCTTTCTTAATGTTTTCATCCTTATTTTACACTTTTATGGAACAACATACTTGGTGATTCCCCTGCATCATCTCATCGCTGCAAAACAATGATGTCACTCTGACATATGCTATTCTCTCAGCTGCCAAGAAAGCTGAAGGATGCGTCATGCACCCTTTGCATGGAGGAAAAGACCATATTGTCATGTCACATACCATCCTTCCACTGCTGTCAACATCACTACACTTCACTTTGTGTCCTAACTCCATGATCAGCAATGTTCGCCATGAGTGGTAAAAACTGCTGCATAGCTGTAATGAAATGACATCCCTGTTATTAATCTGATTATCTAACCTTTTCTGTCTTCCTTTTTTCTAACAAAAAAACCCAAACCAAACCAAACCAACCAACCAAGCAAAAAAACCCCAAGAAAACCCCAAAACAAGAAAAAAAAAAAAAATCAAAATCCATCTCACTGCAACTTTGTAGAGCTAGCATCACTAGAAACCAGGCTGTTTTCCAGGAAGTTTTGGAGGATTTTTAACTTATATATTTTTGAAGAAACCATGGATATTTAAAGTACTTGGAATTTGTTTTGTCTCATGGCCAGAGTGCTAGCTATGAATTTCCAGCTAAGTATTGGTATTGTTGAAAAATGGGATCAGGTTTTGAAGGGAGCGAGGAATTGTGTGTATTTATGGCACAGAAGTGAAAATGGCTTCATGGGTGAGCAGTACATTTGTAATGAACAGGCTTTACTGGGGTTTGTCTCCCCATGGAGCCAGGTGTGATGCCAGATTGGAAGCACAGAGATACCCTTTCCACTGAGCTGACTTCTCTGATCCTTTGAGATGATGTTTGTGAGGAAGAGGCTGTAAAGGATTTAGTATTATCAAGTGTGTGAGGTCTTACCTCACACAGAGAATCAGCATGGCTTAAGGGTGTCTGGAGCCAGACCAGAGGCAGGTATGCCTTGATATGTAGGTGTGAAGTCTGTGTTGTTTCATGAGATATCACTGGTTCAAATTTCAGACTCTGTAATTCCTCTAAGTACTATTTTTGATCAGATAGTATCAGATAAGTTGTCATCCTTTCTATTTACCTTGTACATAGAAATTAATAACTTGTCATTTTCTGTACTGCATTGTTGTGGGATAAGCTCAATAGGTAAAAAGAAATAAAACTCAATACTTCAAAAACCAGCTCCCACTGCTCCAGTCTGCTGTGGTTAATGTCAAAAGGACTTTGCCCATTATTAGTTCCTGGAGAGTCATAAAGGACATTATAGCCCTTTATAGTATGAGAAGTTAAAACTTTATTTTTCATTTGTGTTTCCCTTCATAAATTCCTGCTGTGAAAAAAAAAATAAACAAGTAAACCCAAAGGCCTGTGTCCCACAAGAAACATCCGCATGTCGGGGTCCCTCCCCCCTGCCATGTGGTCCTGGGAGAGGGGCCCTGGGCGGGAGGCACGGGGTTTCCCTGCCCCTGGTCAGCCTCGTTCCCCATTGGTTGTTTTGTGTTCCCCTGCGCGGGCAAGGACCCTCGGGTCCTGTGATTGCCGCAGTTCCTCAGCAGAGCCCCGGCCATGCGGCTGGGGAAATGAACATCTCTGAAACATCTACCAAGAATCCATCCATATATATTTCTTTTCCACAGGCCTTGTTGTTTGATACGCGTTGCAGTTTCCGAACTGTAACGTCCGCTGAATATTGTTTCTTTTTAACATAACATTGCTGGTTCCTCTTTGCAAAAGTCACAGATATACAAAACTCAATTAAAAAAAAAACAAACCAACAAACTTCAGAGAAAGAACTTCATTGCCTTAACATCTTACAGAGTTGTCAGCTGTCTCTATTACTTTGTTCAGGAAATGATTTTTTTTAATTTAAGAGAAAATCGGGGAAATTCCATAGCAAATACTAGAAAAAAAGAAATCTAGCTATTGGACAGTGCAAAAATATATCCTCAATTTCATACCTGCCTCTACATAAAAAACTGGACTCTATATTCTTTAAACAAGCAGCATCTCTCATAAACCTGATGAACTAGAGAACAGCTGAATGCCAGCAAGGTTTTAGGCCAGAAAACCAAAGAGCTCGGGAATTGGTGGTATATGAGGTGTATCATGTAACTATAACTGTATTCTCAGACTACTGCAGGTATGTCTAAGTAGTTTTCTTTGAAGAAAAATGGTTTTGATATGACTAAATGTTTGGTATATGTTCCATTTATTTTCAAAGGGTTTTTTTCCCTATTTATAAAGAAAATACTTTTCTCCTTTTCTTGCCCAGCCAAAAAATTCTAAGTCCTGCAAGTCATGGCAGTACTTCATGTCTTTACCAATGAGCTGCATTTTAAAGATTATCACAGGTTGTAGGAGTTCACAAGGCAGTTCACGAGTACCCTGATTGCATAACAAAATTGCTACCATAATAACCCTTTGAAACATAGAAGAGGACAAATTGCTTAGGTCCCTTGGTAGCAAGGAGAACAGGGACTGTGGGTAGATTTAATTTCACCTAACATTAGCCATCCCCAGTTAGATGTCTCAATTAAACTGCCTGCTTAGCCTTTCTCTCCAGTGAGTGGATGCAAAGAGACAAGTACTTCCAGGCAGTAAATCATCCCATCTCAAGATGCTTTTGCAGACTAATGGGATGAATTGCCATGCCAATCAGAAGACTTTATAAGTTTATTTGGGCGTAGAACAAGTTATGAACTTTGGCTTTGTTATCAGAATATATACTCTTTTTTTTTTTTGCTTTTAGAAATATTGTCAGAGCAATGACACTTGTAAGTCTGAGCTCTGCTTTTCTTTCATAATTTTGAAGTGTGGCCTTATATTGAAGCTCTCCTTGACTGTCTGAGGAATTATTTAGGGACTGTATATGTTCTTGGCTTGTATTGCATACAGTCATTGGCAGCCTTATCCCAAGAATGAAATAGTAATACATATTTTCATGAACTCTCCTGTTGATCCATACTCCATTGTATTGGTTTCCATGTATTCTTCTAAAAGTTTTTTTTCCCATGGCTTCTTGCTATGTTATCTGCTGTGTTCAGTAATAGGAATCTTCTGAGAAAACAGTTTTCCTGTGAGCTGCATATAAAAAAGTATCTTTGCACATATACTGCATCATGTGCTCTTCTTTTATCTGTGCCACTTTACTGCTATGAGAAGTATTTTTTTTCCTGGTCTCACTGGGATTTGGAGACAGTCTGATGTTTCATCAGCATTCCTCGCATTCAGGCTTGGGTCTGGCATTGCACCTTAATCTCCATCAGATTTTCTCTTCTCGTACTGACTGTTTTCTGGGCAGCAGTGTGCAGACCACCAGCTTTCCTCTCCATTTTTTCCATAACTTCCATCTCAGATACAAAGCTCACTCATCCAGTTTAGAGTTTTATTGCCTTTAAAAGTACAGTCTGCTGTGATTCTTAAACCTTTCTAGAATTTTCAGCAGAACTTCGTGATCTTTTAAAACAACTGGTATTCACCTGCAGCTCAGTGAGTTTGACCTCTCTTCACAGGTGGGGGGAATGAGGGAAGGGGCAAGGACATAAGGAACAGCTTGGACAAGCAGGTAATTAGGGCAGTCAGTCTTAATTAGTTTTTAATAGTTGGGGAGGGGTTTTTGTATCTGCATGTGGCTCAGAGGCAGCTTAGGGAGCAAAAATGAGCTGGGGAAGCAGAATGGATATAAAGTTAGGTAAGAGGGGGGACTTGCTAGAGGTGGAGGTGTTGGTGGCTGTTTTGGGTTAGGCAGTTTCAGTAATGCTGTCAGGGAGCTCTGCAAGACTAGGGAGTAATTTTATGTCCAGGGCTTGTGCTAATTGTGCCAGAGGGAGCATTCTTAAGTGTTCTGTGTTTGCGCTCTTTCTTTTCTCAAAAGAAGGAGTGATATGGGAGGTGATTATGATGGAAGAAAGGGATGTGGCTTAAAGGGCTAAATGCAGCCTGTAATCTACTTGGTAAAATAGCTTGAGAAAATGCAACGCCTTGAGGTCTTTGAGGTGCAAGCTGTATGCAAAAGCTACTCATCCAGCAGAGAATGTGGTCTGGCTTATGACCTTTGCTGCTAGGTGCGAAGAGTAATTTTCCTAAAGGTAGGTGGTTGTCTAATTTCTACTGATTGTAGCAAAATAGGGGTGAGTGTGTGTGTGTGTGTTTAGAGTTTGCTTGTGTATAACTTTCTAAGTCATTTGCTTCAAGTATTTTAACCATTGAGATGAGCAGGGATTGTGGGCTGGCCTTCAGGTTTTTTTCCTATTGCCCTTTAGAAGCTGGACAGAAGCTTGGATGAAAATATTTTCCAGATATTTCAGAATCTACTCTGAATGGTCTGATATAGAAGCTTCTGTGTGTGAGCAGTGCAAGCCTTTGCTCTATAACCCAGTAAGCTGGTTGCCTTTGAACATGCAAGTGAGCCCACTTCTTGGTCTGTGAATGGAGAAGAAAAAAAAACAAACTGGAGGGATAGGGGAAATAAAAGTTGATCTTAGATCTCTTATACTATTATTTGATTTTTTTTTTTTTTTTGAAGTGCCTTCTTAACCATATTGGAAGATGAAGGTCGGCTTATAGATATTTCTGAAGTTCTAGTCTTTTCTTGTTTGTAAAGTTAAAAAAAAAAAAATCATCTTCTGCCTTTGTCTTTGGTGGTATTTGTTTGCTGGGTGTTTGTCCTGAAAGGATTTGCCTGTTTCTCTGTAATATTGCAGTACTGTTTCTCTGTGGGAGGTTTAGCTTTTGGATATCCTTGAAACTGAGACAGAAAAGTTCAAAAGAGTGATTGCTTTGAAGGAAATGTACCTGCTAAAGGTAACAGGTATTGGAATAAGTAATGAAACCCAAGACTGGTATTTATGAGTTTAGATAGGAAGAAGATACAGTTTTATTGGACAATGCTAAAGGCAGACATACATTATATATATATTAATTAAGAAAGGTGTGTGGTGCTTGTAGAAAGGCATCTTGCTGGAAAACAACTTCCAGATGCTTCTAGAAAAAACTCCAGCTATCTCATTATTCAACTTGTTCATGGACTGGCTGGTCATTCTTCTAAAGCAGCTGGAGATAGTTTTTCATAAAGCTGAAACCAGCACTGTGTGCACTTTGTCTTTTCTGAAGTTTCTATCAAAAGAGAGCGTTATTCTGTTATGTGGTGTATCTGTGTATTAAAAATGCCTGTCCTTTTAAGGGTGTCTAGGAGAAGATAAATACACTATACAGTAATGCTAATAATTAAATTTGTAAAATAACTGCTTTTTGACACACAAATACAGTTCCAGCAGTGGCTGTTTCTCATTAGAGGGAATGACATGCCAGCTTTAGAATATGTAATGATGTATATGCCCTGGTGGTTATAATTGGCATAGAAATGTACTATATCCTTGGGTGTTAAAAGCCATAAGCTATTTATTTTCATACTTACAAAGAATGTACTACATTGTGGTATAAATCTCACATGGATTGTCATAATTGCATTTTTTTTAGTAATTTATGTCCATATGGTTCAAATATGAATCTGTCCCCCTTATTAGCATCCTGCTGGTGACATAATGTACTGATAAATTAGTATCTCATGTCTGGAAAGCCTGTTCGAATTCAGATCTCATGCAAAAGAAATTAAACCTGCTTGGTCTTCCTGATACAATTAGCATTGTTGTCATGAAGATTTTGTAATACATGAGCTTACACAGTATAGTAGTGATATGCTTGCAAGAAACTTGGTTATTGGCTGTGGTGCCCAGTGGGTTTGTTGGGGTTTTTTTGTTTGGTTGTTTTTTTTTTGTTTGGGTTTTTTGGGGAGTGGTTTTTTTTTGTTTTGTTTTTTTTTTTTGAAGCACCAAATTCACATAAGTAAGGGGTAGATTTGAAGATTTTGTGCTATGCCAGGCTCTGGCCTAAACTGGGAGTAGATGGTGTTGAAGTTGATGGTACAAAATAATTTTGAAACCAGAGATAATGTATAATAAAATAATTGATGGAGTTCTATTAGATGCCATATTGCATTGATTCTTCTGCAGAATCAAAGGCAGTTTGATTGTAAAGTCTGTATGTGACATACATTACATGAAAATATGCTATGGATGTGAAAGTACATGGTATGGTCTTTTTTCTTAGTTCTTTGAGGGAAAAAATAGAGAAATGGGTGAAAGAAATATAGGGATAAATCATAAAGGCTGTTTTATCTTAAAAAGAAAAGTTGGTATATAAATAATCCATTCCGTATTCCAAAAATGAAACTTAGGTAAGGTGAAATGAGTCTGAAAGAACAATTTTTCTTTCTTTTGTCCTGACATCCTTCCTTCAGTCCTTCCAACCCATGAGAAACACCGCGTGTCACTGATCTCCACTTGAACACTGAGCCATTGACCACAACTCTGAGCGTGACCTTGTTGCTGATTCTTTATTTGCTGGGTGGTCTGTCTGTCAAATCTATGTCTCTCCAATTTAGGGACAAGGGTATTGTGTGGGACAGTGTCAGAGGCTTTGCACAAGTCCAGAGAGATGATGTCAGTTGCTCTTCCTTTGGAGCATGTTTGCTTAATCTGAGTAAATTATCTCTCTGATAGGTAGTGCTTTGTAGCCTCAGTTTAGGTTGGGGTTTACCATTTAAACATGCAGTCTAGGGAACATGTACAAATAGAAGTGAATATTGAGGTTCAAGGTTGAACAGAGCATTGGTTGCAAATTCAGCAAGCTTTCCTCTGTGTGTTTTTAGTGCTACTGTCTCATGTTCGTGGTTTCTGGAGACTTTTGTTTAGCTTTTTTATTTTTTAAACTCTAAACATTTACATGGTTGAGATTGGTGAAGTTGCCTGTGTGTATGACAGACACGTTGGTGAATATTTGACATGTCCTTCTTTTATTTTGCAGAGACCTACAGCCAACAAGACTTCTGGTGCTCCTTCCTACAGCAGATGGTCCAGTTCACAGCCCCATCAGGTAATATGCCCTTGTCAAAAAGGATATGAAGCTCAGGTTGACACATTCTTCCTTTTAAAGTGAATCTGTGAGGGGATCTGGGCTACCTGCACTAGCCCAACTAGGTCGTGCTGGTCTCTGAGGTTGTTGCAGGATATCCTGTGGCAAACTCTTGGCTGCAGTTGCTGCTCATGGAAGAGCTTGTACAGCTGTGCCTCCTCTAATGCGGTGGTGCCTTTCTGGTTTTTCAGGGATTGTTATTATAGTTGGATCCCCCTATCCTTTGCATCTTGTCACTTAAGCTAGAGGTGTGTGTGTTTGATTCCCTTTGGCAATGCATGAAGTTGTGTTCTCCTGTGCTAGGCTTCCCCCCCACCACCCCAGGGTTTTTTTGTGAAGTGGTTACCCTCATCAAAACTTCCAAGAAAACTTGTTGTAAATTGTGACTGAAGCCAGAAAGCTCCTCAGTGATAGCCAGGAAGCAATATTAATGTTAATGATTCTTTATAAGAATTTGAATGGTATTCAGGGTTTCTGTTAACTTTATCAAAATCAAAAGACTTTTTTGACTATAGACAAGGATGCAGCTTGCTTTTGTTATTAAAGAATAATGTATTTCTACTAAAGCAACTTTGTCTTTAAAAACTCTTCAGATGTCTTTTCAGTAACGATTGTATTGACATTGCTTTCTTCCGGCCGCTACTAAAAGTAGTTTTTTCCTACCTCTTTCTACCTTCACTTTAAAAAAAACCCCACCAGAACCCAAGAAACCCACAAAAACCAAAACTACCACTCTCCTTGACACTATGAAAAAATCTAAATTACCCGGGTGAGCAAACCCTTGATCTGACATGCTGGATTTTCCTTTTGAAAGGCATGTGTACCCTAAGAGAAAAAACTTCCACTAAATTGTGATTTGGCCTCAAAAACTAAAGCGAAAGAAGCCATGAATTTATTTTGTATTCAGATTAGAATGGGGGAAAAAGAGTGGCCAAGTGCTTCCTGGGCTGTTAGCTACCTTTTTCACTATCCTTCCGCTCTAAATAGTTCTGTTTTCACTAAGAATTGAGAGAGTTTTGTGCTTTCTCTTCAAATAAAAATATGGTTTTTTTGCTTGTAAAGTTTTCCATGTTTTCTGTCTTTCACTTTTTCAACATTGAATTTTTACTGTTGAGGGTAAAAATGAAGAATGCGTCGACAAAAGGTTAACTCTTTTCAGTGGTTGTTTCTTGCTCCATCCTAGGGCATTAGACAGTGAGCAAGAAAAAGTTTGTGGAGTATCACTAATATGTCTGAGCACTGTTCCCCTCTTCCTCTGTGTGTCTGCACTTGTCTCTTAATGGGGGACAAATTCCTAAGTCAGGAGGAGATCATCCTAACAAATCATATGGAATGCACCTTATGCTCTGCACACTTGAACTCCTTTTTGAGAAGGGAGGGAAACATAAATGCATAATAAAGATTGTTTGTAGTGTTACAACCCTGTCAAACCACTAGCAGAGTTGAGGGATTAACTACCAGGAATGTTGCTTGAAAGTATGTCTAGACTATCTGACATCTGCAGGAAAAAAAATTGTTCTAATGTATTAAAGCATGCCCGTGGTCATTTCCCTCCATGTATGTTGTACCCCTTATGTTTGACTCTCGTCTTTGTCATTTCCACTCTAATCTTTTCTTTCTCATCCTTGTTTATTGTAAGCTTTTGTCTTCTGTGTTTTGGGTTTAATAAGCTTATAAACTTGCCTCATGGATATTATAAATGCCAGTACCAACTGTGAGGATGTATAGGCTTGCTGCGGTTCCGTTTGGGAGACTGGAATACTGCTGTGTGCTCTCATGAGCTAAGTGGCAAAATATTTGTGTTGGATCAGAGATTTGTATTCAGCCTTGCAACTTGCCAGCATCTATATATAGTTTAAATAAACTTTTTTTTTTTTTTTTTTTTAAGATTACTTTCCAGGAAAGAAAAAGATTAAAGTTCAAAATTCATAGTCTGCATTTTCTTCAGTCTCATGCAGTGAACCCAGTGAAGGCTTTTCCACATGCATCTTACAAGAATACACACAGAAACCTAATAGAACTAGAGAGCTGAGACCTTTGATGCATCTAAAAAATGCTAAAAGTTAAATTGATTTCTTCCTTCTTTCCCCCAAGTTTTTCTTTTTTCATTTCCTCTATCCAAGTGAAGTTGGAGGGTCCATTGGGTGAGAGATTTTGAAGGGGGGGGGAGGGGGGGTCAATGAGTCACAGAAAATAACACATTTTTCCCTGACTTGTTTTGCTTTGTGCTACCCAGACATGCTTATATTTTTGTATTGGATAAACTGAAGCATGTTTATCTATCTCAAGTATGCTGTCTGAGGAAGGTTTTTAATAAGTTTCTATCAACTCATCGCTCTCATGGACACATGGAATTTGTATGCTTAGATTGGTTTTTTTATATGAAGCTATTCAGAGAATAGTGTTATTTGGTTGGTTGGTTTCCCCCCCCCCCTGCTCCTTGAGCTTGGGAAAGTGTCTTGTTGCAGGGGAGGCATCTTTGAAACTTGATTTAGAGGTTCCTTGTGACTGCCCTGGGAAAGAGGTATTAGTACCTCTAGGTTTCTTCAAGCATTCCTCTTTCTCAATGTCAGAATAAGAAGCCAGTAGTCTAAAAGGCTGATTTTTTTTAAGTCAAGGAATTAAATCTATTGAATTAAGGGGTTGGGGGATAGGCAGGAAAGCCATATCAAATCTCAGCTTCTGAACTGGCATCCATGAAGCTGTATGGGATCTTAACTGCCTTCAGATGCACTAAACTGGCTTGAGGGATGGAATCGAGGAGGAAATACAGATGCTAATGAGCCAGAATTGCCTAAACTATGTTCCTAGCTAGTGGCATTGCTTGATGTGTGAAGAAGTCTGCAGCAATTTTGTGAGAAGCTCTGAGCTTAGTCCTTCTGTGGTACTCTGAAGGCTGCGTGTGCTTCCTGAAGTGCAACTGGCTCTTACCACTGATGAAAATGAATGAGGAAGTGGCACTTTATCAAACATGATGATATAGCTATTTCTAACATGATGCTGCTTTTGCTGGGTGGGATGACAGCCAAGGCAGAGCTTCTTATAGTGATGGCAAATCCTTGTGTGGGACAGTCTGTCTGACACTGGAAATCATAGGTACACGGGCAGGCTGGGACACAAGGCGCTCAGCTTTGCAGCTCAGCTGTCCCTGGAAGCAGTTTTAGCATTAACAATTCACTCATTTCTGGTAATGACTTGGGAACTGTGTGCTAGTGAAAATGAAGAAAATTAGGACAAAACCCCCTCTTTTTTCCTTAGAAAAAGAGTAGAAACCAGATATTTCAGATGCCAGCTTAAGGTAGAGGCATTGAAAGAAACCATTGAAAGATAAAGTGTCCTAAAAGGAAGAGTAATAGGACAACGATCCTCCTAATTTGCTATGTCTTAACTATTAATGAGGGGCAAAAAGTCAGTAGCACCTAGTCAGACCTCACAAATAAATCCACCTTGTATGCAGGTAGAAGATAGTGATAAGTCTGACTTTTCTTGCTCATGAGCCCACTAGGGAGCTGGTGAAATCTGACAATTCATTTGGTCTCTGCTGTTGGCTGGCATCTTAGTGGCAATATTCCAGGTCTCTTGCACAAAGGTTGTTAGCAAGGCTATCTTTAGATTATATTACTTTAGATTATATTACTTTCTAGAAATATACGAATGCCTCTTCAGTATTAGGTGCTAAATGAGCCTGCAGAATAATTGGCGTGTATTAAATGCCATTAAAAATAATATAGAACATTTCAGCATCTTTCTCCTCCTCATATCTATTAGCAAGGCATTAGTTTATGAGCTAATGAAGTTAAAAATGCAGAAAACGAAACTATGTCCAATGGGCCACAGGACAGGAGGGCTCTCAGCTGTGATTCCATAATGCTCCTCTGTCTGGCTCCACTGCTGCTTTGTTACAGAGTTATTGCTCTGACTTTCTGGTAGTGGCAAAACAAGCTCATTGCTTTCTTGCTGGTAGTCAGAACTTTGTCCATTGACCTGGCATCAGTGGCTTAAGGCCAGAATGTGCTTTTTCTTCAATATCCTGTTCTTTAAACACAGGGATAAGTAATATATTTTAATACACAGCGGTTAACAGTTTCTTAGAGGAATCTGGACAGACAGTGGATGTTGATAAACATTCAGTGTATTATCTATATTTTAAACAGGTGAAATCTTATAGCTCTCCATAAGATAGTTTATATTACAGCGTCTTTGTGATTGAGATGATGGAAATACCAGTCAGGAAGACAGAAGCTAGGAAAGGTGATATTCCAGCTTTACTGTGGCAGCTGTTTCATTGAATTCCAGGTCAGAGATTTCAGTATATGTAATCTCTTTCTCTTGCTTTGTCCCTGTTATGTCTGTGTCCCTGCTTTCTGCTTGCCTTGTTTTTGCCCTTGCATTTTTCCTGTGTATGTGTTGGAGCAGTAATGTGTTGATAAGAAGATAATTGGACAGGTGTCAGTTCAGTAGTCTCTTTTACAGTGCACAAGGTCAAAATGAGCCTTGTGATTAGTTGGACAGCATGAGAGTAGAGCATTTATTAAGTTTTAGGAAACTGTATCAGGTATGGCTGCTGGTAGCAGCTGGGATTGTTGTAGCCTGCTTGTATCAAAATAAGACACCTCCAAGTGGAATTCATGACTACTTAGAGTAGGGAGATGGGTAATAGTGAGTTTCCTTGGTGGGTTCTGGTAGGCTACCTGAACACAAAGATAATTTGACAAATGGTTCAGAAGATCCATTCCTGTGAAGTGCGTTTTCTTTTAAACTGGTGGAAGATAGTTCTAAATACTAAATAAAGAGTAATAGTCGTGTATTCAGCTGCTTTGAATCTTGTTTGTTTTCCTTCAGTGCCTCAAGTCTGACTTGGAAAAAGTCAGTATTGAGAAAGTCACCATCTCCCTGATGACTCAACTCTTTGCTTTTCTGCTGAGCACTGCACACTGTGGCAGTAAACTTTAGGTTATGTCCCTGTCATCTAGAAAACTTACTGAGAACACCAACAATTTTCCCAGAAGCCACTGAACAGCTGTCAAGTGGCAACAACATTCCTTCACTGGTGACTGAGGCTTAAGCTGCACAAGTGTGCTCATCTTAATGACAGTGACTTAGTCCAGCTACTAGGGTTAAACCTTATTTTTAAGGGTCAGATGAGATCTGGCAACTTTCCAAAGGCAAACTAGACAACCCAAGCCACAGAAATATGTTCCTTCTTCCTGGCACTTGGTGTTTACCCAAAAAACCTAGAAAAATTCAGTGGGCTTAATTAGACTTAAGGGAAATTCACCAGTTTTGCAATAAATGGAGTGAAAAATCCCTAAATACCCCCTTTCCATAATATATCCTTTCAGAACTAGGCATACCTCTAGACCATACATCATCATACTTTTGCAACATTGCATTTCAATCCTAGTTACATTTGGATGAGCACATGGAAAAATCAAGTATGCAATGATAGAAACTGAATTTTTTTGACATGTTGTCAAATGGACTCACTGAATTTCAACAAGCCTCTTAGGCTTACCTTAGCTCACTAATTAAATTTGAATTTGCGGTGGAGACAGTTCCTTGTGAGAGCAAATTTAACTAGTTAAACACTTAGAAGTGTAATTATTCTTTTATATGTTATGCCTTGCACTAAGTTCACTGAAGTTTGGAAAATTCAAATATCTGTGATCAGCACTCCAGGTCTGCTGCTCTTACTATATCCACTGTATATGCCATGTTATGCATATGAGAGCCTTGTGGGATTTTGTCTGCTATTGATAAAGATTGACCCGTGTAGTAGGTCAGTCTCTATTAGTAGTAGACAAAATATTAGCCACTCTTTTTTTCTAGTGTGTCTCACCTCTCATACACTTGTCCATCTCTTCTGCTGCAGCTTGGTGGGCTCAACTGGAAACCTGGTGTTAAAGGTTCTGCTTGACTCCAAAGGTTGATGCTTCCTCAGTAAAATCTGTGAGCTGCTCCTTCTGGCATGATGCTTTTGGTAGGTTAGCATAAGGGAAGATGGAACCTGGCATATGTTTTGTAAAGCCACAGGAATCTGCACTGGCAACCCCAGCTTCACCAAGGTCATGGGCAAGGGCAGAGCAGACTTGTTAATCTTGGTGGCTGTTTTGCAAGTAACAGGAGAGCAGGGCACACTGAGTTGGCTGCTCAGCTAAATGCATCAGTACACCAGGATGCGTAAGCTATTTTTATTGTGTGAAGATAACTCAGCCAAATGAGACTCAGGAGCAGTTGTGTCTGTTGCCAACCAAAGTAGAACATAAACTTAGCTTTGACAAGTTAAGGCTTTTTTAAATGAAATAAGAAGGGAACTAAAAAACGAAACAGACTTCTTTTATGGTCAGTGGAAGATTATGAGTAAATGTATGCACTGTTATTCAAAGATTGCTCATCCAAGTATGCTACCTGTTGTCTGGGCATAATCACCAGGCAGCTGACTGAACTGAATATAAAGCTGTTCTGTAAGCTCCAGTAGGGTGAGACCCTGAGCCTGGAGGGAAGCAATGGTGTTGATAAGGTCCAACCCCATGCTTTCTCTTAACTACTTGTGGAGAAACAGTTTGTGTCTGACACAACTACTAACACTGCAGGATGAAGACTGAGGGTATCTTCAGAAAGAACCCAAAACTTACATTTAAAAGAAAGGCTTATATTTTATGGGTCAATGTAAATGACAAAATGCAGGCTAACTGTCTTCTGCAATCTTTGTATCTGGTACCTCTAGGCTCCTCTGTGGGTTGGATATATATATATATATATTTCTCACCAAGCATGGGATTTGGGCATTAGTTCCCAATACCCAAGTCTTGGTAAACCAATTATGTTAAATTTCCCCTGATTATGGCATATAAATGTTAAACTTTAGGACTAATGGCTATGAAAACATAGGAAGACTCTTTCAAGACACAGCATTGTGTTTTTCTCTTCTACATGTGTGAGGAAGAATACAGCAGGTTTCCTTTCTCAGGAAGGGAAAGTTATCCTTACTCAGTCAGATACCGTTGGTATCATGTTGCACTTTCAAGCTGATGTTCAGAAGATTCTATCTATATCCTGGCTAATCTTAAAAATCAGCATGCAGGGGAAAAAAATAACCTGTTCAAAATGATGTTTCTAAACAGCTGGGGTTTTTTTTCAGACCAGCAAACTTTTTACTCCCTTCAATTGTTGTGTAATTACTTTTGATGACAAACACCAAATGTATGTATTGTGCTAAGTGTCTGCTCAGCGTGCTCAGATTTGTCTAGAGAAATGTGTGTGCTGGGCATGAGGGAAACTAGCAGCATTTGTAATGACTTCTGTAGATGTAAAACATTTCCAAAAACTATCTGTCAGCTGTACTTATGTTGTCTTTCAGAACTATTTTTTTTCTAGAAGGAGAATTTACTAAGATTTAAAAAGACTGAAATCTATATAGTTCTACAAAATTTTTAACCATAAAGACAACATTCTCCCTGTGTCACATTCTATCATCACTGAAAAATGCCCAACTTCTTTTGGAAACCTCACTTCCAAACTGCAGACTGAATTTGAGAACTCCCAGGAATGGTCCTTCTGTAAGTCTTTTTTGCCTGTTTGGCTTAGCAAGTTAAACTTACTGGTATTTTATCTGTGAATGCTGACTGCTCCCTATTTGACTGAATTTGGTGAAGAAAAGGAAGGATGCAAGTTTGCTGAACCTTTCAGAGATGTGATAATTTTATGGGAATTGTAAGAGTACAACAGAGGCGAGATGTTGGTAATGCCATACCAAGGGAAAGCATGAGACCATCCTTCAGTAGCCATTGGGCAGTTCATGGGGGAGAATCATAGAATGGCCTGGGTTGGAAGGAACATTAAAGATCATCTAGTTCCAAGCCTCTGCTGTGGTCAGGAACACCTTTCACTGGACCAGGTTGCTCAGAGCCCCATCCAACCTGGCCTTGAAAACTTGTAGGGTTGCGGCATCCGCAACTTCCTTAGACAGGCTCTTCCAGTGCCCCACCCCCTCACCCCCTAAAGAATTTCTTCCAGATATCTAACCTAAACTTATTCTCTTTCACTTTAAACCCATTTCCCTTTGTCCTATCACTACATGCCCTTGCAAAAAGTCTCATCTTTTTGTAGGCTTTGTTCAGGTACTAGAAAGTCACAATTCAGTCATCCAAAAACCTCTTCTCCAGACTGACAAATCCCAATTTTCTCAGTCTTTCCTCATAGGACAAGGAAAGACTCATCCCTCTAATCATGGCAGTGGTCCTCCTCTTGACCTACTCCAACAGGTTGCTGTCTTGTCTATGCTGGGGAACCCACAGCTGGATGCAGTGTTCCAGGTCTGGTGTCACCAGACCGGGAGTAGAGGGGCAGAATCCCCTCCCTCGCCCTGCTGGCTGCACTGCTTTGAGTACAGCTCAGGATCAGATTGGATCAAGTGCACATTGGCTGCAAGTGCTCACTGCCAGATAATGTTCAGCCTCTCATCCACCAGCACCCCCAAGTCCTTCTGGGCTGGTCTGCTCTCGATCTGTCCGCTCTCACTCTGTGTTGATACTGACCCAGATGCAGCACCTTACTGTTGGTCCTGTTAAACTGCATGAGATTCCTATGGGCCCATTTCTCCAGCTTGTCCAGGTCCCTCTGGATGGCATCCCCTCCTTCAGGTGTGTCATCTGCAAGTTTGCTCAGGGTGCACCCTTTGTCTATGTCATTAATGGAGATACTGAATAACACTGGTCCCAGTGTGGACCTCCAATGGACACCACTTGTCACTGATGTCCATTATGACTCTGAGCCATTGACCACCACCTTCTGGATGCAAGAGTCAACCAATTCCTTATCCACTCAAGAGTGCAGCCATTGAATCAATCCCTCTCCAATTTAGAGAGACCAATGTTATGGGGACCATAGATGACATCTCTAGCCCTTCCCTTGTCCACTGATGTAGTCACTCTATCACAGAAGGCCGCTAGGTTGGTCAGACAGGGTGTCATGGGTTAGCAAGCATAGTCCCGGAAGGGACGTCCTTGCTAAGGGGTGCTTACAGTTTCCTCTGGGAACTGATAGAACCTATCAGCTGGCCCGTTTGAATATGGACAATTCTCTAAGCCACTTAAAGTTGTGATCACCTCTGTGATCCACATTTAAGAATAGGCAAACTCCCCCTCCAAGCTCTCTCTCGTTTCCGGCGCTGGGACAGGTGGCTGCAGGCCCCGTGTGGGGGCCAGCGGGCCCGGCCAGGCCCTGCCTGGGCCAGGCCGGGCCGGGCCACGGCCATCCTGAAGCCATGGACCTGTTCCAGCCATGGAACCCCCCCCACTGCCTTGCCGTGGGCAGCCGGAGCGGCTCGGCTCTCCCCCCTCTCCACTGCGATAAGAAAAATTCAACATTCCAGCTGCAAAGCTGCAAGGCTGAGGTGAGAGTAACCCTTTTATTGCTGTGAAGAGCTGAAAACCTGAGGGAAGAGAGAGAGGAGATGCTTAAAGCTGAAATTCTGTTGTGAAGCTATGATATATCAGAGTATCCTGTTGTAATTTCATGAAGATATGGGGGGTGGAGTGTTCAACTCGTGAGCAAAAGCACCTGCGCTGAGATAGGCAGATGCTGACGCAGCTGTAATTTCATGAGAAGTTTGGACAGGGAGAGATGAACCAGATGAGGACTTTGGCTCCAGATGGGAAAGGAGAAAACCTCAGTCCGTAGAGATGAACCAGATGAGGACTTTTGCTCCAAACGGGAAAGGAGAAAACCTCAGTCTGTAGAGATGCTCCCAGAGATAGTCCTAAAGATGAAGATGATGAAGACCCTTTGCTCCCAGGGAAGGAGAAGGGCCTCTGTTTTTGTTTCTGAACGGCTCAACCTTAAAATTGTACCCCAAAAAACTTCAAGAGTGGACCCTCGAAGGCAGTTGCGGGAAAAGCTGCAAGTCGGGGGAAAGGACTCACACGCAGGCAGAGAGACTCCTCTTCCTAAATGGACTGAACGATATTTGGAAGTGGGCGGCTGTCTCGTTGTGATAATGTTTTCATAGCATGAGCAAGAAGAGACTTCTCTTTCTAAATGACTGAACAAGGTTATTATGGAAGTGGTAAACGGACTGAACATCTTAAGGGTTGTCTTTTCACATTGTCAGTGGGAGAAGGGAGGAAGGTGGGGGGAGGAGGAGAGTTCTGAAGGTGGTATAATTTTTTTTCCTTCTTCTTTTAGGTCTGTTAATAAACTTCTTTATATTCTTTCAAGTTTGGTGCCTGTTTTGCATTTCTCCTAATTCTTATCTCACAGCAGATAAACAGTAATGAGTATTTTGGACCAAACCACTACACTAAATTGGTGTTTCTGCCCGGTTACAAACCGAACCCGCGACACAGGGCTTGCCCTTGGTGAAGCCATGCTGGCTCACCTCAATCACCTCTTTGTCCTCCCTGAACCTTAGCATAGCTTCTAGGAGGATCTGTTCTGTGATCTTGCCAGGCACGGAGGTGAGGCTGGCATGGGTTCCAGGGTCCTCCTTTCTACCCTTTTTATAGATGGGTCAATGTTTCCCTTTTTCCAGGCACCTGGGTTTTCACCAGACTGCTGTGACTTTTCAAATATCATGGGGAGTGGCTTTGCAATCATCCAATTCCCTCAGGACTCTGGGATGTATTTCACTGGGCCCCATAGACTTATTTACGTTCAGGTTCCTCAGGTGGTCATGAACCTGTTCTTTACTTGCACTAGGAAATGTGGTCCCCAACATGCTCTCCATTCACTTGAGAGGTGTAGGAAGAGAAATTGCCATTGAAGACGGAGGCAAAAAAGTTGTTGAGTACTTTATTCTTCTCTTCATCTGTTATTACCAGTTTTCCAGCATTGTTCATTGGGGTCAATACATCTTCTTTGACCTTCCTTTTCTGGTTAACATACCTGTAGAAACCCTTGTTATTCTTTGCATCCGTTGCCAGGTTTGGTTCCAGCTTCACCTTGGCCTTCCTCACCCATCCCTCTACAATCGAATGTCATCTCTGTACTCTTCCCAGATTACCTGTCCTTGATTCCACTGTGCATTTGCTTCTTTCCCTTTAGTTTGACCAGCAGTTCCCTAAACAGCCATGTTGGTCTCCTGCCTTCCTTGGCCAATTTCTTGCTCCCAGGGATTGCTAGCCCTTGTGCTCTATGGAAGACTTCCTTAAAGATCTACCAGCTCTGTTCTACTCCCCTGTCCCCTGAGGGCAGTCTCCCAGGGGTTCCTACTGATTATCTTTAAGAGCTGGAAGTTTGCTTTGCTGAAGTTTAGGGGCCTAACTTTACTCTTTACCTGACCCATATCTCTAGGGACTGCAAACTCCAGCAATGCAGGATCACTGCAGCCCAGTCTGCCTCCAATCTTGATGTCCACAGTTAGCTCTGTTATGTTGGCCATGTTACAGATTTCCTATCAATGGGGCAAAAGACTTAGTTGTTGGTGTCTGTATTTTTTCAAGAATGAGGTTAAACTTTCTCTCCTGTGCAGATTTTCTGGTTAAGGGATGAGCTTACACCAGAGCTCAAGGAATAATTCAGTTAAAGTCAATCCGCTGCAAGATGTGTGTACATTCACTATCAGGCTTAATTAGTTTTGTTGTTCACACAGCTACACAGTTGAATTCTAACAAAATTCTATAGTGGATTGATTGAATTCAGAACTCTAAATCTGTGAGTCTTTTAAGGAAACTATCTCCTTGCTGTGTCTAGCAACATTATTCTTGACTCTTCCCAAGGTTCAGATCTTGTCAGATAAACTTCAGATAATATTGTTTGAAGCCACACATAATCTTACAATAGGGTCTTTTCATTATGTTTTCTGTAGTATCCCTGATGTGTTGACTAATAGCAAAGATTGACAAAGTGTGTTACACACAAACATCTTGCCTCATGTTCTATTAAATGTGTCATTTGATATCTTCTATTGTAGATGTCTTCATTTTGACTTTGCTATGACATCTTAAAAGAAAAAGAAGCTGCCAACAGATGATGTTTTAACACTTGTCAGCAATTCGTCATGATTCTTCTTACTTTAGATTTAGTTGTTCTGGGAATGAACAGTTCATAGGGATTTTTTTTTTTTTTTTTTAAATTCTGCTTTCTGGTTAATGCAATCAATTTGATGCAAAAGATAATTAGTATGGTAATTGCAGCCTACATGTGTACTAACTGTATCCCCCCCGCTTTCTTCAGTGTTCCAATGTTTTTAAAGATTGCAAGATAAGTAGGAGCAGAAGAGTTTAAGTTATTTTTAGGGGCCTTTTACCCCCTTGTTCTAGTATTTAAAAGTAACAGATGGACTTTGCTCTTTGGGCCTCTCATCTTTCGTGCTCCTGAAGCCTTACACCTGGAAAGGAAATGCAACCAAGAGACATGGCTAGATCCACCATCAGCTGCACTAACAAAGGGATTGATGGTTTTCCAGAGCAAACATTAGCTGAGGGGAAGGACTAACCTTTGGAGGAGAAACAGCTGACAGTGAGCTGTGTCCAGGAGCAGATCTGGGGCTGGGGGCATGTCTAGGGAAGATGGTCAAATCAGGGCTGGTGGCATAGAACTGTTTCTCTACCTTTCTAAACAAGGTCCAGACAAAAACTTCTTTAAGAGCCTTTCCCCTTTCCTATCTTTCACATGAAAGAGAACAAAGCTGGCTGATGGATTGTTTTAATAATCTAAGTGATGATCATTCTGTTTGATAATTAACCATGCAAATCTGAAAGAAACAATTGGTGGATCAACAAAAATAAATCTGCAGGCTGCATTTGGGGGAATAGCTGAAAAAGCTAATTTGGTTATAAAGATAGGTTGTGCTTTGTAATGAGAAACGACAAGGCATTTTGCTGCAACTGTCATGGCAACTTTAGAGCTTCTTTATATAGTCTAATTTAAAATGTATTTACCCCGTAGCAATGAAACTGCAATCTATGTATGAATCATAAAAGCTGGAGATGGAAAACACCTCTTGAACATATGGACCAGTTCCTCAAAGGATACAATTCAGTTTAACTCAAAGTCAGAGCAACAGATATTCTCTGTCTTCAAAGTCAGTCTGTTTGTCCCAGGTTTTCTGAATGTGGACTCTTTCTGGAGTCCCTTTGTCTAATCTTTGAGCTGTCTTGGCTAAGAAGCTTTTAACTAGAGATCTCGGTATGTAAGTTTTGCTTCAATAGCTTGTGAGCTCTACTGTCTACTACATGGCTCTACGTAAGTTTGAATAGTCACTGAACACTGGTAAAATTCAGTTATATCAAGATGCTTGTTAGTCCTTATGTTTCAAGGCACAGTTCAGTTGCCTACTGAGTTAAGATCTTAATTGTGTGAGTGCTCCATTTTTGTTCCATCAAGCTGTGTTGATATTTGAAATCAAACTGTAATCAGGAAATGAAAGCCTTTTTTCCCCCCTGTTCTGTATTAACAGTGACTCAGTTACTTTTTAATGCTAAGCATTGGTGAAAGTTATCTGAAAGGCAAGAATATGGTGCTAGAAAGAAAATGATACTTTTGTACTGGTGATTTAAATCAATGTAAGGTTCAGGGTGCTGGTTCTCCCAGTGTGCTTAGAGATCCTGTTTCATTCTGATGATTGGGTTTTAGATTTAGGGGGAAATTATTTGAGAATTTCATGATGTCTTCCTAGCAGAAGCTAGTTAACTTCCCCAAAGTCACCAAAGCTTGCATTACTTCACTGTATCCATAGTTTGGTATGGATATCTATCTAAGACTTTTGTTTTCAAGGTCTTTGATGAACATCTTTACTACTCTGTAGTTTTGTCAGTGTCTGAGAACATTTTGTAGAGTGACCATCACCCTAGCTGTGAAGTGGGCTATCAGCTTTGACTGGGATTATTTTTAACAGCACCAATGTTTCACACATTTGGGGGATGGGATTGTTAAAAACGCCAAGGGCATATGAGTAACTTACAGTAATACCTCAAAGTCCACTGATGTGGTAGGCCAGGACCTTAATTCCAGTCTAAATGAAATGTTCAGGTTTTCTAAGAAGGAAATTGAAATAGGGATAACGTAGGCAAAGAACTGGAAAAAACAATTCTGTATAAACTTGACTTACATATTGCTGTAAATCCACTGTATTTCTTGCTTCAGCTGTAGTGGATGTGCAAGACAATTAATGTATCAGGGCAAAATTTGCATAGATGTACAAACTTGAATTAAAGCTTCAAAAATAAAAGACACTGAGAAGTTCTCGAAAAGGCTGAAGTAGTGCAAGCAGAAATCCTACAAGCTTCAATGGAAACATAAAGTTGTGATCAACAATGTAAGGAAAATGTGACTCTGGCAAAATTAGATATTTTGTTGATTTCTTTTTCTAGTAAGTGTGATTGGTGCTCAAATGGGGAAAACATCTGAACTCCCAAGAATGAGTGACAGTGCCTCGATGGATGAGATGGATTTGAATCCCTCTTCATGCACAGGTTAAAATGCGAACGTCAATTGCATAGTTGCAAAATTGGGAGGGGAAAACTGGGGTACTGTTCAGGTTGCAAATGTACCCATCACAAACTTGTGGAGGGAGATGATAATCTGGCAGGGTATGCTAATGAATCTTAGATTTAAGGCACATTAACTTTCTTTCCATGGTTTACATTTCTGGGCAGTGGAAGTGGTAAGCAAAATAGTGCTGTGTGCCTTCATAACTGTAGCTGACTGTAAGGAGCAGGGGGGGGAAATTGTTAATTCTCCCAGTGACTTTTAGATGGAGCTCCAAAGACTAGACAAAATCCTAAACAACTTAGAACAACTGAGCTCTATTGTGCCCTGCAGTACAGTGCTTGCTTATCCTGCCAAAGATCAAGCTTTGCTTGTACCCATCTGATAGGAATATATTGAATCTTGCATGGAGTGCAAGCAGGACTTTGATCAATATTGCACGCATTTTATTTGAGGACCTACAGCAGAGGCCCTACACTTAGAAAAACAATTGAAGTAGGTCTTGGGAACACTTGACAGAATATATAAACAGATGATGTTATGGTCTCAGTGGAAATCTAGCCGTATTGAACTGAAAATAGACCATACAAGGAGAAAATTGTAGAATACTTAGTCCTTGTAGTAGGACACCATATGCAGTAGGCCAACAAGCTCTGTTTGGATTCCTTTGGAAAATAAAACTACAATGAAACTGTGTCCCTCAAAGAATGTAGTGCATCTCTCCATACTACACTGTGAACTTCTGAAGGAGTTTATCTGTCTTACTGAGTGAAGTATACTACAGGTATCTGATAGCAGATAGTTAAAAGCATGAATTGTCCAGAGGAGGACATTGCAGGAGTTGTTCATGAGATTCTACTTCTAATAGAGGAAGCGTGAATCCTACAGTCAATATACAGCTTGGTAAGATAAATATATTACTCCTGAGCTTCAATCACTTTGTTCCCTGTTCTCTTGGGCAATAGGACAATGCATATATCAAATGACTACGTACTGACAAACTTCAGGTTTTTAAGCATTATCTGAACTACTGTCATCTATGTGTCCACATAACTTTCTATGTGTTGATTTTTATCTAGGAATGTTGTGCTAACATTTAGTTTTCCTTAGTTACTTTTCAAAATAAATGAAAATAGGCTTAAGTTCTGATTTCTGTGCCCTTTGGCTACTTGTTTTCAGTTCTAGTCATCAGGGCTAAGTCTTTAATCTCAGGGCAGTAGTCTGGTATCTTTTCATTTCAGACTGTTGTTTAACTAACTAAGTTGCATTGCGAAGTAGAAACTTATTTTAAGCTTTGCCTTTTTTTTTCTTTTTTTTCCTAAGTCCAGTCTTCTAACTTCTCCTTAATCTTGTTTCTTCTAGGATGTTATTTCCCAAATGTAGTATATGAGAAGTTTTGTAGTTACTAAGCAATAGTGGCTGTACCAGTCTCTGAGGTACAAACATTAATATGAAATCCTCCCTATAACAATGGTTGTAAAACTGTTGATATATCTGCTTTAAGGAGTATGAGAAAGAAAATCATAAAAGGCCATGTGTTTTGACTGATATGGGAAATGCCCATGAACTAGAGTATTCTCATGTCACAATTAAGTGGCTACTCTTGTACCAGAACGGTTTCAGAATTCCTCACATTTAAGGTTGCAGTGATTATTTTCTGTCTTCAGAGAAAGCTTTCATTTAGGGACATAGTCTGTAGTATTTTTTAACTCCTTGTGTACTTTGCCCCATTATAGTATAGAAGCATCTGCAGAATCAATTTTGAGTATTTCAGTCTTTCTCCCATATTGCACATAATATGATCTTTTTCAAGAACTACTCCATTTTGGTCCCTGAATACAACAAAACTATCACTTTTGGTTGGGCCTGATGAAGATCCACAAGTAAACTAAACTGAAAGCACCAAACTTTCAGCTCTGGCTCATACCTTGTCACTCGGAGTTGTGGAATATGATGCCAGTTTCCCAAAGAGATGCTTGGGTCTTATATATTTTTTTATATATATTATATAACTATATAAATTTACTGATGTATATTATATATATTGAACTTGCAACCAGCAAGGGTCCTGATTAAAAACTCTTCTGTAATTTGGAAGTGCCATGAGGAACGAAATCTGCCTGAACTCCATCAAGGAATTGGTAAGCTCTTAGATGAAAGTGGCATGGATCTTGCAACATACTTGGGTTCCAACGTTAAAAGTCTGACTGAAGTTCTTCACTGAAGGTGCCTAAAACAAACTGAGAAGCTCACCAACTCCTCAGGAAAAAAAGTCTACTGAGGTGTGTTCAGCATAATGATGCAGATCTAACCCTTGTTCTTGCTGTCACTTTAGTAGGGCTCAGAAAACAGGATTTCTCACTCGAGCAGTACAACTCCATGCCTGGATCTTGTTTTGCACCTTTTCCTGGAGCAGTTGCTAATCGCAGGACTGGAGGAGTACAGGACCCACCTGGACATTTACTCTGAAATGTTACAGCTGTTCTATTGTTACTTAAGCGTAACGTGTGTTATTGTGATCTAAAGGTGAAGGCTATTCTTGGTTATAGAGAATACTTTTCACATGTAGGGCAGGTCAGCTTTTCCAGCTTCTGCTGCAGTGAGACAATAATCCATCACCGTGGCATATTGTATTTGTGTCAGTGTACCAAAAAGACAAGTAAGCATTGCACAGACCAAGTCTCAAGCAACTTAATGCTTTCCACATCAAAGCTGCCGAATCCTGTTGGCTCAGCTTTCTAAGGTCTCTAGATGAGTACCAGGACCCAGCTCAGCTTTGCTTTCCCCTGAGCTGGTGCCTGAAGAGATTTGCTAAATAGCCATTAACTCAGGAAGAGGCAGGAGCACCACAAATTTTCCAGTGAATTGTTTCCTGTTTCTTTTTTTCCTGCAACTTCTTGTGGTTTTTCACTCAGTTAATATTTTAACTGTAATCTGCTTTTTGATGATTTTATAGGAGAGCCAATGTTTCTGTGCATTTCAGAGCCAACAGATGCATTTGAAGCTGAACCAGCTCTGGAGGGAGGCTCATGCCAGCATCTGCCACAAGGAGGCAGAAGCATTAAATCTTGAAATACTTTTAAACCAGGTCCTTGATATGTATCTCAGTTTATTAAAACCATGCTTCGGAGTATCTATAGCTGCCTCTGATGTATACAGATGCTTGGGGGAAGGGAAATTTTGCAGGGGAGAATCCAAAACATCAAAGAATTTCTGTATAGTAGGGTTTTACCTGGTGTTTTGATAAGGTGGAAAAAACTGTTATAAAAACATATAAGCAACAATTAAAGCAAAGACTCCCTCCCCCCCCCCCACTGCCCCCATATCTGGCAACACTTACATGACAGTTTCCCACCCGTTGCATTTCACAGTTATCACTCTTGGTCATTATCCCTTTGTGAAGGCAGCTCCAAAGTCCAGATCAGTGACAGTGGCACATTAATGTTGCAGTAATTGTATTTTCAAGCATGTCTTCCTGTCTTCCTGTTCAGCTAATAAGTTGCTTGCTCAGCTGCTTGCAGTAATTCAGAAATGCAGCATGGCACATTCGAGTTTCTGGACTACCTTTTTGGGGAGAGGATGTGGTCTGATTGCACTGTGATAATTCTCTTAGAGGTTAGCTATAGAGAATTCCAAAAAGCGTGAGTGGTTTAATTGATTCTGATCACTTCACAGCGCTACTGAATGTGAATGAAATCCTGCCTGCATCCTGGTGAACAGAGTATTGAAAGCTTGGTGGTGGTTTGCTGTGTATGCTTTTTATACCTGGTAATGCACGTGAAAGAAATGGAGAAGGGGAGGCAAAATTCAAACTGAAAGCTTGTATTTTGTCCTTAATTTGTCCTCCTTTACTTAAGTATCAAAGCACATATGGAAGAAAGGTCACTCTGTTATCTGAAACTACTGCAGCTCAATACGTACCTGGGCATAATGGGATTTGTTTAAGGACATGGTATCATCTATAATGTCAGATGTCCTACCTGTTACCGTCTGTGTCAGACTTCATCCAACTGACTGTAAATACAGATCCTCTGCTGTGTGCCTTAGACTGCTGTCTCAGTTAATGTAAGTTAGTTTGTGTGCTGAAATCCACTTAAAAATGAAATTTCTTCCTGACTAAAAAATGGTTGTGTAAGGAACACCTCTTCTGCCTGTGAAGGGATATTGCAGTTGATTGTGTTAAGATGTATTACAGGTTTAAATTACAGATTATGACACTTCAAAGGTGCTTTCTGATACTCTTTCAGCAATCAGACATGCTCCTGTGCTTAGTGGCTCACAGCTGAAAGGGAAGGAAAAAGGCATTTGATACCAGAGATGCATTTCTGAAGAGCATCCTATTGCTTTGCTCTCATCCTGCGTGGAACCACAAATGCACATTGCTGAGGGCAGGCGTGTGCTCCCCTACTTCTGCTGCCGTGAGCTCAGCTAATGTGGGGCTTGTAACCTTCCTCTGCTCCAAGCACTGTCTTTATATTTCAATAGCCTATTGAGCACATGTCTTTCCACAGCCTAGGGCTTGAATTTGAGGTCACATCATCTAGCTTCCACTCTAATTAGTTATTAAATACACTGGACATTTTCATCTGTTAATTAATATCCAGTGAGGCTGTATACAAAATGATGAGTAAATAAAGCACCAATATATCTACATTCTTTCTTGGGTACTGTGTATATCAAGGAGTGGTTACACCTAGTTTTAAAAGGGGGGAATTTTGATTTTGTTTCTAAACTTATGGAAGCTTTGGATTGTAATTAATGACACTGTTCTAGTAAAATAACTTTAGTAATATCTGTTTTCTGACCTAGTATTATTTTCCTCTTCTTACCTTTTCAGGTTAAGTGTAGCTTTTATAATTGTTATTTTCATTTTATTCATTATTAAAAGTTAAAAGGGAGATAGTGAAAGCAGTTTAACATCCAGGTTCTCTCCTTTGTTTTGCACTTTCTTGTGCATTTCTTCATAATGTGCTTCTAGGAAAAAATAATCAGTGCTCTGTGCTGCTCTGACACAGGCCTTACATTCTGGTAAACTCTTCTGCAAAAGGTGTGTCAAAACCACTGTGAAGAGCATAAAATAAATGCTTTTTATAAGTAAGCTGTTTAATGTCCTGTAACAACCAGTAAGATCTATGTTGTCCTACTAATGCAAGTAATCACTTAACCTTTCTGGTAACTGACCTTTCTTCTGCTGTGTTTGGGAGGGTTGTTTTTGTACATCTCAGGGCTGCACAAACCGCTGTGTGTGATTGTCACATGGCGGAGTGCATGTCTTACTGTCACATAGGAGCTGCCTTAAATTCCCTTTTTCTGCTGCTTGAATATTTTATCAGTTTCTTCAGTTAAGAATGGCCTGCCACACTTTTTTTTTTTTTTCTTCCCCCCCATCTTGACTAGCCATAACAATTTTAACTGCTACTTAGTTTTGTCATTTGACTGACTTCTCTGTTATGGAAATGGTGTGTGACATGCCTGACTTCCCATTTCCAGGCAAATCACACAAAGACAAGGGAGCCTGGTTTACTGTAATGATACTTCACATTTTCAGATATCATGGCTGAGCAAATGGTCCATTGCTTTGATTACAGTGGTCACTGAGGTAAAGTCTGACAGGTTTTTTTAGTTCCCAGGTGTCTAGATAATAGTCTGATAATGATGTTATTGTGTGTGCTTTTTTTTTCTTCCTGGTGAAATTGGTGATTTCTACTATGCTTGAAAATCTGCTGTGCATCTCAGCACAACTGCAGCCTATTGCTTAAGCTGGATATCCTAATGCACATCACAGCTCTGTGCTGGGAACAGTCATGGCCCTGGTGGGGAATGCTCTGTATCTTTAGAGCCCCCAGAGAAACAGTTCTATTTCAGAGTGACTCCCACATACTTCTAAGGAACTTTTTAAAAGAATTTTATAGTACACAGCCAAAGTGTTTTCTCTCTGTGTGTAACACTGAAGTATTTTTCAAAACACCTTGACAGTTAAAATGTGCTTGAGTTTTTTTCCTGCAGTGTCTGATTATGCAGGTGCAGTTGATATAAATTTTTCCTTTTTAATTCCCTCTCCCCCACCCCCAGCTGTTACCTTGAAGTGGTCTGAAATGAATTTGGTTTAACAGTTCATGTTCTTATTCAGATGCTATGTTTTTCTGCTACAAGACTGCCTTACAGAAGTCACTGATATATCCCTTGATCTTTTTTTTTAACTTGTAGTTGTATTAGCAGTGACCTTACTATAAAGTCTTCTCTGTCTGTTGGTATCCTGCTCTTGGATATTATTACAATGGTATGGTGTGAGTTTAACTATTTGTCAGACTTTAAATTTTTTGTTTTCCCCTGCATTTAGGTGATAGTTTGTTCCCTCAGCAGAAGCAAAAAACCTCTGGACACTGGGAACCTCAAAACTGTGTGTTGAGAGGTCCCTTTTGCCTCACTGAAAAATTTCAGGACTCTGATTTTTTTTTTTTTTTTTTTTTTTTTTTTTTTGCACAATTTCAGTGAGACCCAATTCTTTCTGACTACTCGATAACTGCAGCACAATATATGAGTTGAAAACTTCAGAAGACACTTTTACAGCTTGTAAAGCTGAATAACCTTTGAGTTTGCTTAATCTCTTTAGGAAAGATTTGTGTTGTAATGCTCATACCTCTTCAGGTAACAGTGTGATCTTTGGGTGGACGATGAGCACATGGTCTGAACATAGTTCTACTCTTTAGACATTCATATTGATTTTCTTTTATCTTGTGTTTTACCTCCCTGTCTGTTTCTAGCAAAGATGTGAAGGTATAATTCTGATCTTGGTTGCTGTCTCTGGAGCCATTTAGTTGTGTTATCTATTTTGTGCCCACTACACACCAATATGTCCTTGGTGTTGATACTAGTCTGTGATTTAAAACTGCTCTCATTCTTTTTAGTTTTGTCATATGCATGCAATATTTCATCTTTTGAGACTGCCTGCAGTCTTACTGCTGTGTGCTTTCCCTTTGTTTGCAAGGATAGGTATAATTTTCTTGTCATAGTTATTAGCTCTGATTCCATATGCAAAGTCTTTCTTACAAACTTTGTTGTGTTTTTTCTCTACTGCACCTATATGTTGCCTTTGTTTAACCTTTTTACTTTGTGTCTCATGCAAAATCATATTTTTCACTTTTTTACACTTTTATGGTTCTACTCAGTGAGTTATATTTGTCTGCTTCCCCAACTTCTTGGAGTTCAGTCTGAACTTGTCAGCTGACATTTCCCATGTCTTGGTGGAGTTAGTGTATTCTCTTCCAACTTCTGTGTCTGCAACTGTGTATCTCTTGTCCCTTTCCTGAAGTGTTTGTCATTATGTGTTTTTGTTGTGCTGTGGCTTTGCAGGAGCCCTGAAAGCCAGAAGATGCTCGTATTAGCCACTATGTAGAGAACCCCCCTCCTACATGTATTATAGGCAGTGCCTTTCTCTTATCAGTTCCTCTCAGCCTGTGGTGTCAGTCATTCAGCTGTGCTTCCTTTGTTTGACTCTGGGTACAGCTCTGTGTCTTCTAGTAACTTCCTCTGTTTGCTTGTCTGAGAGGTTCCCTCTTCAGAGTTCCCTCTTCAGAGCCCCCTCCTATTGCTCCTGGAGCAAAGCTCAAAGTCCTTGCTTTTTAACCAGGCCATCATTGTAAGGCTTTGGAATTCCAGGTGGGTCTCTAACCTGGTGTTATGTGTTGCAGTTCCTTCTCAAATTCACACGTATGCTCTCACTGCCTCCATTGCTTGTGGGGAGAGTGCAATTCCTTACTAGGCATTTAAATCTTGCACTGAATAAAGTTGGCAGCATTACTTCCAGGATTATTTCAAGAAAACCTCTAAAAACATCTGCTAAAGGGTCATTATCCCAATGATGGCAGCCGCCTTCTGTTTCCTACTCACCAGCATTAACCTGTCCCATCATGACTTCAAGCAAGAGATGAGACCGGTGCGGTGCCAGTTTTGGTGCTAGCTGTAGCTCTGCTACTTGACCAAGACTGTCAGCAGGCAAGTGAAATAATATTTTAAAGCTTTGTGGAAATGCCTGTTTCTTGCACTCTTCATGGAAGGAGGTGAATCCTCTAATGAGGCACTGTAAAACGTTTTCAGACCTTCTCCTTTTACTCACTAGAGGAAAACTAAGTTTAAAATGGAGGCCAAGAAATTATAAATTGTTTTGATACCATTTATTGTCTCTTCTCCTGCCAGTCCCTTATTTCGTCCTTTAGACATGCTGAAATGAAACCTCAGATTCCAACAATCAGCAACCCACTTAGTCTAAACCATGAGATAGGATGAGCAAAAGGGGTGGCAATTGTTTCTTTCTGGAGACATTTTTTTCGTTTTTGTCAGGTCCACTATATCCAAGTGGAATTACGTAAAGAATTTGTCTTAACAGTCTAATTTATTCTCTCTTCTTCTATTATTTTTCTTCTTTTCCCACACTCCCCTAGCAGTAGGCATGAAAGCTCCTGCCTGCCTTGCTGTTCTCTTTGGGAATCACCCATTAATAATTTTTCAGCATGCAAAAGGTTTTTATTCCTATAAAGCTTGTGTTTCTTCCTCATATCTCACTTCCCTGTTAGGCACCTTACTGGTGACGTTGCAAAAGGGCCTGAGGATTCTTCCCCTCTTCCTCTTTCATCGTTTCTCACTACTGGCAAGCTGTGCTCATGGTATGAGCTGAGCTTGAAACGTGCCAGGAACAAACTGTGCGAAGTCCTTTGTGACCTGAACAGAGGCTGAGACTTCAGTGGGGAAAACAAGGGCTGATACTTGAGCTCAGATATACTTTGTAGTGCCTCAGCTTCATTAAGGCACTGTTGCTATGCTGTGTTCCTGCCATTTGGTGGGATCTGGCTGCAGCAGCTCATACTGTGGGGAGCAATCAAGAAACATGAGATTCTTAGAGGTGATACTCTTTTTCCTTTGATCTCTTGGGCCTGTATGATCTAATGGTAGTTTGAACTGCAGTGGAGGAATCAGCCAAAAAGTGCCTTTGCCAGGAAACTGTGAGCATCAGATACCTTCTGATGAGAAATTCAACTCTTTTCTGCTCATACAAATTGAGAAATTGTGTGATCTCAATTAGGATTAGTCCCACAAATACACCTCTCATTTGAGGAAGGAGGAGAGAAGTTCCACTGCAATAAACATTGTTAGCAGATAACAGCTGACACTTGCTTCAGACTTCCTTGTGTGATAATGTATGATATTTGTAAAAAATACTGTTGTAGTCCTTTACCTTTCCCAAGAAGTTCTAGTACAAAATTAAAGAGATTCTTTTGAGAAGAAATACCTTCAGCATAGGTACTGACAAAGTACTTGTAGGGAATACCTGGGCAGAACTTGTTCCAGTTGCAAGTGAAGATGTGCCTGGAGAGGAAAAGCAGCTCTTGATCTTATTTCTCTCCAGGTAAAGATTCAGCTGGATTTGCAGACTTTTTTTTTTTTTTTAATTAGCTAATACTTGCATATGATTCTGTTATCATGTGCACTTTGGAAACTTGATTCACCGTTGGAGGAGTAATAATATGTGTTGAGTGATGTACTTGCATAGGTTTTCTAGGAATTACTGGTCCTTTTCTGTACTGTTGAAATGTGCAGATGGTTTGGGTGAGTTCTGACAAGCTCCTGTTATGACTAAGAGTAAGGCTACTGTTACTGTTCTTTCTACCCATCCCTTTAACAATTTAAAGGATTTGAAGGGATTTTTTTCCTTTTCTGATCAAAAATAGTCTGATGAAAATATCTGCATATACATCAGTCTGCTCTGGACCAGATTTTGTGTGGTATCAATTTTTGTCTCTAATTGAATGTTTGCAGCTTTTTCAGAAATCCGAATTTCTGATTTTGAGGACGCCTGTAGGAGCTGCCTTGGCTTTTCCTTCCATTTTATGTTTAACATGTATTAGAGGCAAGAGAGATAAATGTTCACTTTTATGAATGTTTTGTGGTCCCTTTTAAAATACTCTCTGAAAGTACAGTTCCTGGAAAACTGCAGTTTCCCTGTTCAGAGCTGTATTATTTTCATTCATGTGCTGCTGGTGATTGTAAACATAGGTGTTGGTTTTATTCCTTTTTTTCCCAGGTTCCATGTTGCATGCATTAAAGAGTGGATGTGTCTGTTCTGGTTTTTTTCTGATGTCTGATACACAACTTGGTTGGTTTGTTTTTGTTTTTTTTAAAGTAAGATGTCAGCATAACATCCCAACAATATGTGCATATGTGTTCTATTGACCTCTCTGTGGCTGAGCTATGAAAAATCTGATCTTGAAATTATTTATATACTTAACCTTAGGGTCCTGAGCAAACATACAGGCTTGATGGATATTACCAGCAAACATTAAAATCAGCGCTCTTCCCAACATATGTTCCTGTTGAACAAAACCTTGTTGTTGGGTTTTTTTTTTCTCCCCATACTGACTTTATTGCTATTTCTAAGAATATGCAGACAACTCACTAGTTAAACAGTCTAGCTTTTTAAAGTAGACCAGTTTTGCTTGAGGACTGAAATTATGACTCTTCCATATGATCTAATTAAGAGTTTGCTGACTTGGAAGACAATATTTGCCACATAATTTGTTATTTGTCGTATGGTAACCTTGAAGTTGGTGGGGTTGTGTTGGTAGCTGTAGCATCAAGAAGCAAGCAATCACAGTACCCTACAGTGTTCTTTTGATATGATGATAAACTGCATTAGTCATAAATGCTAATACTTAGAAAATAGCATTTATTTCCAAGCCTCTCAGTTGCTCTTAAGTATTTACTTTTTGGGTATTATTGGCTTCAAGGAGCATTAACAAAATGATGATTATATGTTGATTTAAAGGCTATGAATGTTTATTACTGCAAGCAGAAAGACTTTGATTTATTCTTGAAATCACTGGTAGTAATTTGGAACACCACACTTAAACATATGCTCTAACTGATGCTTCCCCTGGTAGCTCAGTCAGAGGTGGAATTTTTCTGTAGTTATGCATTTCTAGGGATCTTGAGTGTGAACTACTCGCAAAGCTCCACCCATACCTTGTGTGCACACATCAAAAAGATATAATGCTCTACCTTTTTTTCTTTATTGAAGATAGGTTGTAATATGAATTGGCACAAGTGTTTTGAGTTTGGACTATTATGCAAAGAACAGAGCAGTATGAAAATCTTAAGTAGTGCCACACTTCTGTTCTTAGCATCTGCTGGCCTCCTCCATTGGTCTACTGTTGCAAGTGATGAATCGATACAATAAAAGGAAAAACAAAGCTATATGTTTTTAGATCTATTTTACAGCTGCGTGACATATTTCTGAACAGATTGAAGAAAAAAAAAGGGTGTGTGGGAAACAGCATGGATTTATCAAGAGTAAAGCATCTGACCAATCTTTTGTGGTGAAACGACTAGGCCTGTGGACAAGGGAGGAGTGGAGGGTATCATTTACCTTGTCTTTAGCAACACTTCTGATGTGGTCTTCTGCAATATTCGTGTGCTCAAGTTAGGGGCAGGTGCTTAAATAGATGCATAAATAAAATCTGATTGGATGATCAGGCCAGGTAGGGTTGTATGCTGCCTAAGCTGACTGAGTAGAGTGGTACTCCTGAATTTTCCTGTGATTCCTATGACTTTTTGCAATGAAATCAAGGTCTATATGAAATACAGCTTTCCTGTAGAATATTTTAGAAAAATGCTTCTGTTTATTTAGGAGCTTGACAGATTTTGTTTAAAGATTCAGGAAGAGTTACTTAATCTCTCCAAAGAAGTTAATAGATATACATTGCAAATTCAGGAAGGCTGAACTTTAGTATATCTATAAGTACAAACAATAGAAAAGTGAATTTAATAACATGATAGTAACCTGGCCAGTAACATGGTAAGATGTGTATTATAATTCAGTCAGGTGCTTCCACAGTAGTTGTCATCACACTGCAAACTGTACTTAAAGACATGAGCTGAGAAAGAATTTCCAAGGTTACCCAATTTCTTATGAGTTTAGAAGTTGACAACTGCTTTTGTGACTTTTTCTACATCTATCCCATTTTGCAAAATATTCCTTACTGTTAGGGTTAGATTGCTAATGGAGTGTCTCAACTGTTAACCAAGAGCATGCACTGTCTTGGTTAATGCGCTTACCCTGCCACAGATATAGGCTGTCATGTTTTAGGTCAACCCTCTTACATATGACACTAGTGAAAATTAGAGACATATCAATGAACTGGATGTAAATAAGTCAGAAAGTTGGCATTTTTAGTAGAAAGCTCCTAATATGCCTTGTTAGGTGATGAAATGCAGGAACCTCATTCTTGAAAAATTTGTGTTGAAGAATCTTAGAATGGCCTGAGTTGGAAGGAACCTTACAGAACATCTCATTCCAACCCCCCTCCTGCCATGGGGAAGGATATTTTTCACTAACCTGGTTGCTCAGGGCCCCATCCAACCTAGCCTTGAACACTGCCAGGGATGGGGCATCTGGAACTTCCCTGGGCACCTGTTTCAGTGCCTCACCACCCTCAGAGTAAAGAATTTCTTCCTGGTATCTAATCTAAACCTCCCCTCTTTCAGTTTGAAGCTGTTCCACCTTGCCCTATCAGTACATGCCCTTGAAAAAAGTCTCTTTTCATCTTTTTGTAGGCTCCCTTCAGGTGTATGAATACCACAACGTGGTACCCCAAGTCTTCCCTTTTCCAGATGTCCAACCTACTTTTTAAAAGTGGAAGTTTAGTGACAATACGATGACAAAAGCTTTAACCCCAGTAATCCTCTTGCAGCTTCCCTCAGAAGCATCAACACTTGCTGTCCTAGAAGTAGACTTGCTGCTAACTGTCTCTGCCTGCAGTGGCCTGGTCTATTAGCCTAGCTTAGGTTCTGATGGTTAAATCTGAGTTTGCTCTTGATGATTGAGCACATTTTTGGGACATTGGTAATTATCCAGTATGAGCTAATTTGATCTTAAGAGCATGAGAGCAGTAAAGATGATATTCACCAGAAAGGTGTAATTCAGCTGCTCTCATAGCTGCTTTCTGTCTCTATGGGTGATAACACCAGTATTATATGGCAACATTCTCTAGGAAATTTCCTATAAGGCTTAATCCTGTTTTGAATATATTTACAAGAGTGTTCTGTCCCCAGCAGTTTTGCATGTCTATTCTGGGTTAGAAATTCTACCCCTCTCATGGGAAGATGCTTGCTTCTTACCCAATAGCAGTGTTATTTTGGCTCCATCTTTTTGGCTGCCCATGCACCCCAGAAGGTGCTGTACAGTATAGGAATGGCAATGTCTTACTAGAGCAAGACCCTGAGTTGTTCGGGGAAATAGCATTAAAATATCTTAGTATTGAAAGAGGGTTGATTCTCTCTTAGCCCCTGCAATACCATTTCTGCAAAATATTGACAGTCTGCAGCACCAACTCATAAATTTAGAAGCAGCTATTTTTTTGTTTTGGTTTTCTCACTGCATAAATCAAACAGAGCCTTTAAGGAAGTATAACAAATAATGATGCTCCCATTGTTACAAATTTTCTGCTGCTGAATAAAAGGAGAGAAACTCAATATGAAACCTATGGAAACACAAAATGATAAAAGCAGGTATTTGACTCTGGAAATTGTTCCCAGTTATTCCCAGCACTGGGGATTTATTCCTATGTTGTATTTAACCTTTAAATGTGTGACTGCTGTTTTTCTTGAAACTGAGATCTGCTCATTGTCATCTGAGGGCTGATTTTGTCCCTCTTGGGTTTTAGTAAGTATATGATGCTCTGGTAGCTGAATTTTACATGGCTTCCTGTGATGAGCATTACAGGCTTCTCTGAGAAGAGACTTGAGCTTGGCAAGCCCCAGTGGATCCTGTTAGAGATCAGAGGAGAAACCCACAAGCAAGGACATGGAGTAAACAGTGATACATCTGTCAGCAGGCAGTTGATCAAATCCGTACTCTCGGTACAGTTGGGCATAAAAGAAAATACTCAAATTGTTATTTCACCTACCTTGTGCCTCGCAGCCTCTTGTAAAAAAAATGGCAATACTGTTGGATTTAGGCTGCCTTGTAAATGAGTGAAATGAGAGTGGAAATGAGTGAATATGTGGTATGGATATTAGTACGTTGGCTTGCAGAGTGTCTTCTTTGGCAGTCTCTGGAAGAAATGGGACCAATGCTTTCTTCATTCAGTTGGGTTTTCTGTGCTAGAATAAAGCGAAAGTGAAGAAATAGAATTGTTCAATGAGAGGTACCGTAAGAGAGCTCAGTTTGCACTATTAGGTCATTGAATTTTTATTTGTTTTTAATGAGAAGTATATTCTGAGAGGAATGAAAATTGTCCAATTAATATTTATTTTCTGAACCAGTATCACTTACTGGTTTTTTTTGTGTAAGAAACTGGAATATGTCTGCTTTTTTTAATTCTGAGCGGTGAAAATAGGAAAAGAGACCTGAGAGATTTTATGCTTATATAATTCTTACAGTTTTTTTACAGTAATATTTAGTCAACGACCATATAGTAACTAAACAAAACTTAAGAATTGGCTTTTCATTCTAAGCATTGCATTATGTGCAAATATCTTTTTATGGTGATTTCTTTAGAGTCTAACTAGAAGTGCTCCAAAGAGAACAGAACAAAACAAGGAAAACTAGTAACAGGTTATGCTGGTCCTCATGCTAGCTGGAGGAAGGGAGCAGAGACCCTAGCACATGGGTACCCCTTGGTAGGCTACACTGCTGAAAGAGGGTAGGATGCTGCTCAGTTGCACTCCTGCAGCCAAAAGTAGTTGTTTTCTGCTGAGCGAAGCAGACATCTAGTGCATGCTAATTTGGTGCTTGATACACAGGTTAATTGTTCCAGGGCTAGTTTTACCCTTTGTAAATGGGGAAGCTTGTAAGACTGGACCTAGAAGCATTTCTGGTGGAAGTTGCATTTCTTTCTGACATTAGTCTTAGGTCTGAACTGCTTGGCAAAAAAGATTTGTTCCAACCTCAGTTGAATGCAGAGAGTAGGCTGCACCTATGTTAGGGGTTTGTTCAGAGCAGCAGTGCTGCTCTGAAGCAAGTCTGCTAAGCCTGCCTGCTTACAAGGCACTGGCTTGATTCACAGTGTGACTCTGGAGCACATGGATTACATCTCTGATGGACAGCAGACTTGGAGGCTTAGCAAATGATGTTATGAAACTGATATTGCCACACAGAGGATGGGCAAAGCAGGATCCCAGCACCAATTGTCTTGTGTGAATGCTGAAGTATAACTCAATAGCTGCCTGCCATGCAGGGAATAGCATTCCACTGTAGCTTTAAAACACTTCAGTGGTGAAAGTGGTATTTGCTGCATAAATATTGTATGCAAAATGTTCATCATGGAACAGATGGATGAATGACACTGTTCATGTTTTCCTGTTTAGTATCTGTGTATTTAGATTATTTTACAGATGATCAAGTCCTTTAGTAAGAGTCCCTAAGGGTGTTAGAAGGATCAGAAGGATGAGGGAGAGCTCTTAGCTGCTGTGAGAAGCTCAGAAGAGCCTTGCAGAGATGTGCAATGGGCTGTGGATGGAAATGGCAGAAAGACTCAGTATGACCCTCCTCCCCCTGGTCCTAGCAGGTTTTTGGCCGTCTACTTCGGTGGTTGTTCAGAAAATCCCACTTGGGCAGTGATTGTGCTAAGTGGCTGATGGGGTTTAATAACTTGTGATTTTCACTGTCTCAGGAAAGTTAGTTACTTCTGGGAGAGTGTTTGGGTTCATGTGGAGCCACAGTTCAGCCATCAAGAACTGGAGGTACAAACTAGTTCCACATGTAGGTATAGTGAAGTGCTTAAACCTGAGGTGTGGCTAATCTACAGCATGGCTAATCTGTTATGGAGAGCAGGAGTCATCAGAGTTGTGTTTTGGTGTGGCTCCTTGTTTGTGTCTTTCTGGTACTGATTTAGCTTAGTTATTCTCACCGGTGTAATGTGGTTGTGTAAGGAAAACCTTAAAAAAAAAAAACAAATTTGAAATACCAATCTGTGTGAGAGAAACTTGCAGAGATAAGTAAGAAGTGTGTTGTAGTTAGAGCTATAAACAAGATTATATTGCTTTTACTCCCAAGTATTAATGCCTGACAAATTTCTACGGAGACTAACATTCTGCAGGAATATTATACATGAGATCTAAAAGTAATGACAGTGAAAAAATTACTAAATTTTTCTGTAATGGGAAAATGAATCTATAAAGATGTTGGTTTTGAGTTACATTTGCACAGCTTCTACCTTTAAACTGAGAGGCAACTTGTTCAAGAGCTTGAATGCAGTGGGTGGTCTTGTAGGGAGTGTGTGGATGTGACCTCAGTCCTAACTTATGCACTGGCAAATAAAATACTTACAGTAACATTTTATTTTTATTATTAACATAAAACGTATTTTAAGTTTTTGGTTTTGGCCTTCCTTGTTCATGATGGCGCTCTTCCATTTGAGGTTTTGATCTTCTCTGCCTACTGCTTTTCTCAATTTAATCAGGAGCAGCAACAGATACACGTTACCTTGTTGACATGCCATGAAATCAAGCCTTTTATATGGGTAAGGAAATCTAAATTTCTTGAATGATGCTTTTCTGCAATCTACACTCAAAAGACCTGGCCATGCAGTTCACTGTTTCATACATTTGATGACATCTAGGCATGAAAGGTAGAGCCTGGAAGTTACCCTAGTGAGGCTTTCAGCTGTCAGTAGCCTGCTGGACCGCAGCGCCATGTAGCCAGGGCCAGCACATCCAGCCTTCCCCCTGCCATCTGCGCAATGGGTGGTGCGCTGTGGTGGTGGGCTCAGAGCAAGAAGCCGCTGATGGCAGTCTAAGCCCTTTCAAAATGGATACCTGCCTCCTAGAAAAGAAAATAACCACAGCTGGCATTAACTAAGGTTCCATTTTGGAACTTTCTGTGGAGAAAGTGCCAAATCAGCCCAGGTACTGAAAAAGCCACAAGAGATGAAATGCTGGTGGATCAGTGTGATGCAGTTAGTGGCACTCCTGTCTGTGGGGATGTGCTTTACTCTCCAGCAGTGTGAATAAATGTTGCTGAATTTTTAAAGGAAATCTGCAAGCATTCAACAAGCTTGTTGTTGATAGTATGGGAATAAGGATTTGACTGGCCAGGTGTCCATCTGACAATAAAAGATGACTGCCTCTCTCGAAGACTTTCTACACACCTGTACAATAACTGCAAAATAGGACTGAAGATTGTTTTCTATATGCCCATGTGAAACCACCTGAGAATGTCAGTGGGATGTTACTTGGGTAGAACTTTTTAATTAATAAAAGCAACATGAAAAGCCATCTCTTGGCACCCACATAATAATTAGTTTGCAAAACTGTTGCAGTGAGTGCAGAAAGCTGCCAGACTATGTCTGTTCTGTTAAAGAACCTTAATATTTTGATGCAAGCTCAATGTGTCCAAACAGAGATCTGATAGACCAGCAGCCAGAATAAGTCTAGAGATTAATTTGCTTACCATAAGTGCCCCTTGTCTAGAGAGCTTTTAGGAAAAAGAGTCTTTAAGTAGCAAGGATTTCAAACTGCATGGGATTTATGAGCTAAAGCCTATGTGTTGTTGACTTGAAAACATGCTGATAGCCACTGCACTTTAAGACTATGCTTTCTTCTCTGCAAAGGGCTGTGCAACGATGACATAGCACATCCTGAAACAATTAGCTGTAACTATACTAATTGTGTTCTTGTACTGTGAGGGAGCACAGTAAAGGAATATAATCTCATAAATTGTGCCCCACAATTTAAAAAGGATGTTAAGGTATTCAAACAAATCTAGAGAAGGGCAGCAATGCTGGTAAAGGAGCTGCTGCAAGGAATGTCCTCTGAGGAGCGGTTTAGGACACTGGGTTTGTCTAGTTTGGAGGCAAAAGGATTAAGAAGCCATCTCACTGCTCTCTACAGCTTCCTGAGAAGAAACGGAGAAGGGAATGCTGGCTGATCTCTTTTTCCTGGGGTCCTGTACCAGGATGTGTGGGAATGGCTCGACGCTGCATCTGTCAGGGGAGGTTTGGACTTAACACAAGGAAACATTTTTTCACCAAGAGGGTGGTCAAATCCTGGAACAGGCTTCTTGGAGATGTGGTTGATGCCCCATGCCAGTCAGCGTTTAGGAGGCTTTTGGACAATGCCCATGCTTTAAGTTGTGGTAGGCCCCAAAGCTGTCAGGTAGTTGGACTCGATGATCATTGTCGCTCCCTTCCAGAGAAATTGTTCTATTCTGTTCTTCTTCCCTTTTTCCTAGCAGCACATGCAGAGGAAATCTCTGACGACATTTCTTCACTGCCCTGCAACAACAGAAGGCACTGAATGGGCAATCATGTCCCATTCTACAAATAGGTTCTGTCACTCTGTGGGGAAAAGGCATGTGCTTTCTGATGGGGGTGAGAGTTGTGGATTCTCTTTAGGTAATTTGACCACTTGAAGAAATTGGAAAAAATAGCTGTACGAGGTTGCGGATTTTGCAAGTCTTCTGTGTTCATCCAGTTTAGCTGTGATTCCACAGCGTAGCTCAGGGCAAATGTCTCAGCTCAGCCTGGGGCCTTCAGACCCTGCCTAAACTACATTGTAGGTTTGCACATCTCTGTTTCCTGGAGCGGCCTGGGACCTGCAATGAAGAGCTGCTCTCCTGGATGGACCCCTCAGGCCTAGGACACAGCTTGTCATGCCTAAATTTAGGGATAACATGGCATGACCTTATTCCATTCCCTATGTTCCCCATGAGTCAAATAATGATGAGACTCTTATTTTCCTGAAATGCCAGGAATTTTTCAGTTTCAAATCCACTTTCGGGGACATATATCAAAGGTTGCAAGTGGCAACAGTATTTTATTGTCTTTCTCAATCTGCTTCAGAGCCCATATTCACAAATTAACAAAATGCACATGTGTATCCAGGAGCAGGCAAATGCATTCTCCAGTTTAGCTTGGAAAAATCTTTGTTTCTTTTCAAAAATGGATGGCAAATGCCCAGCTGTGGTTTCTGATGATGACTCCCATGATCACACATGCACACACCTATAACTTCTAGCACCAGGAGAGGTTATGAAAACATGGAATCTTGTAGGAGATGGGTTCTTCCAGTTGATACAAAGTTTGGGACAAATGAAAAATTCTTTTTTAAGCAGACTAAGAACAAAACTTCAGAAGATTGTATGAAAGATCTACTTATTTTTATTTCCCTTCAGGAAAATTTCTATTGTCTATTTTTTACTTCATATAAGACAACACAAAAGCTACAAATTGCATTCTAAAAAGGTCAAACTTGTTCAGCTTTACAGGAATGTTTTGGTTTTATTTTTCATGAATGAAATCTTGTTTTCTGAAGTGCTGTAGTGCTGTTTGCCATGGAAATGTTATTTTGTAAAATGCTGAACTTATCAACAACTCTAATAGCTCTTGCTCCCTGCCTTAAATAGTTGGACTTTTCTCCCAAGTTGTTACAAAAGTCTTGTATAATCTAGAAGTTTTACTCATTAGCAAGCCAAAAATTAAATGTAAATCACGGGAGAAAGCTAATCCATTATCTTTAATTTGGCTAAAAAAAATCCTTTTGACTCAGTCTAACAGGTTGTTGTTGTTGTTGTGCTCTTGGGAATGATCTTTCCTTGCTGTTGTTTGTTTTATGCTGCGGGTTTAGATAATATCAGGATAATGTACCATGTAAATCAAGGAAATAATCTTAATCTTCTATCTGGAATATGACAGGTGTTTGTAATTAATAACTCATATATTAAGTACTCAAATTAGCTTTGGTTGTTTAAGATAGAAACTGGTTTCATATCAATGACCTGAAATTGTTAGGCAGTCTTTCTGAGGATCAGATCATCAGCTCTGCGATTAGGCTCCCATTTCTTTGGTCAGATTATTTTCACAAAATTTCTCCCTGTGTGCATGATTAAATCCCACCGAATTTCTTGTCATCTTGAATTTGGTTTCTTAGGTGACATTAGAATTTTAGCAAGGTTTTGATGTCTAGCTAAAATGTTTTGAAGTAGTGTTTTAATCCATTATTTCAAAATACTTCCTATTGTATAGCCTTAACTGCACACATTGCAGTTTCAAGTATACGTGACTGGCCCGGAATCCTGAAAGCCCTGGGTTTGCAAGCACCTGAACTTTCTCAGCTAGCACAGAATTACATCTTTGCCTCCATGTTCTCTGATTTTAGAGCAAGCAAAGCCTTTGCCTTGCCTCCTGCTCCTCTGTGGGGCTGGATCATGCAGCTGTGGCACAGGCTGTCAGTGGGTAATGCGAGTCAAATGGAGCTCAGCAACATTTCACCATTCTGCTTTTTTGGGGTGGTTTGGCACAAGACTTGCTCTTGAGCAGAAGTCTGTTCGTGTCTGAAAGGCTGAACTGATGTCCGTGTCATTTATGTGAAAATACAGCTACTGACTGGCACCCAACCTTCCAGAGAGATGCCGTAAAGATTAAATTATGGAGCAGACTGGCAGCCCCGTCTATTTCTCATTTCCTTTGTTTTGGTATGAGTATTAGCAGCTCTTCTTGTGGAAATATTGCTCTTTCTTTCTCAGACTGCAGAACGTTGATTTTTTTTTGTTCCTTGGAATATATGTCTCTTTCTCTTCTGACCTGCTGTAGAGATTTTACTGGGAAATTTCTGAGCATCAGCTGAGTGCATATCCAGTTGTATTCCACATAATGAGAGCTCCTTTACTCCCAAACTGTGATGCTGCAGTGATGGTGCTGTGGGTAGGCTTATTATATTGCCCCAGAACTAAATTTATAAATGGAGATGCCCTCTATATGCTATGATAGATTCTGCTAATGAAGGGCTGGGGTGAGGTGCCTTCTCCATGGCTTGAGGCAAGCACTGTATGAGAAGGGGAAGCAGGAGAAAATGAGTAAAAGCTTGCTGCAACTAATGTTTTGCTGTGAGCATGTTTGTAGTATTAAAGCTAATTCATTTTTATAGCCTTGTTAGTTTTAACTTTATGGCCTCCAATTCAATTCGTAAACTTAGAATGTCTTATTCAAATGCAAACCTAAAAATGCCAGTAGTGAAGAATTGGCAAAATAGAGAGTTATCCGTGTAATTTATTGAAAGAATGTAAACAGAGATGAACGAATAGACAGACTGCTCTCATGGGGACAAGGGGAAAGCAATGTCAAAAAATGTACACTGCATGAAGCCATGAAAAGTTAATACAGCATAATGCAACTAGGTCTGCAGAATATCAAGTGAAGCCAATTACTGCTTTTAGCCCAACATGCTTAATAGATTCAGTGTTTTGTCCCTGTCCTCTCAACTAATTCCCTTGGGACAACACAGGCAGTCTTAACGTAGCTACAAGATGTGACTTTCCTCAGACAATTTCTCCATGCTATTATCAGTTAAAATGTTTGCATTAAGATCTGTGAAACTTGGAACTAATAGTTAAAAAAATTAACAGAACAGATTTACTAAAGGTTGTAACTAGAGCAGAGAGAGCCCGATGCTTCAGTAGATGCCTTGGCTGAGTTTGTGTGTTTAACTTACACTTGTTTGATCCTTTTATGTTGTGTCCACAAAAGCTGTGGGGTGGAGGGATGGGGTGGATTTATTCAGTCTGTTTTAAGTTATTGCCTGGCACTTTTCCAACTGGTTTTGAACATGCTTTTTCCCCTTGACTTGCACAAAGATAAAGCATTGCTGCAGTTACTTTTCTGTATTTTCTCTGCTGTTAGTCCTAACATGACTAATTACTGGTGGAAAACCATGCTCAGGACTGAGCAGGTATAGCATCAGTGCTGGTATTTAAAAAGTGCTAGTCTGTGTGGTTATAAGTTGACCAGGCTGATCTCGTTAAGTCACTCTCTAGCCACAGATAAGCCGGTTGTAGGGTGGAAGTAGTTTTACTGCACAAATGTGATGCTGTGCTATAAAATCTACCTCTTGCTTCTGTGAAGGTTCTGCCAAGTGACTTGCTCCCTCCAGCTTTGGGTAGGGGTCATGGGGTATGAGTAACAGGAAAGAAACAAAAGCTTTTATGCAAGTCTTTCAATGCCAATCCATTTCATGTGTTCTTTAATCAGTCTTAAATATTTTGGCTGTAATGTTCATGGCTACCTGGATAAGGGGTCATGGTGTGACAGTATGTTAGGAAGGAATAGTTCCTCTTTTCCCAGGAAAATCTTTAGAAGTCAGAGGAGATGGACTCAGTCCTATAAATTGGGGAAAAAAATACAGCCAGTCAGCAGCTGTGGTTTCAGCTAACAGGCTTTATCCACTGGACTGGTATAAAGACCATGTCCTTACTCTGCTTTGGTTCCCTTTGTCTCTAACATTGGTATAGGGCACAACCATACAGGCTTCTTCTGCTCTGAAAATGAACTTGGAAATAGTCTGCATAGGGCTGGATACACACTTCAGGTTGTGTGGGTTTAAAGTGTTTTGCTGGAATGAGTCAAGTGCTTAGTGGTTTGTAATGCTGGGGGCATTTATGGTTAAGTGCAGGACATCTCCAATATTCATGAGAGAACAGCAGCCCCATCATGGGACAGTGTAGCAGTAAAATGGTTTTTATTACAGCTTTATAGCTCTCTTGAGATAAAGCCCTGGTTACAGAATTTGTGACCGTACCCTCAAGCGTGTGCAGGAGGACATTTTGTTTCTGCTGTTTAATTTCAAGCATCCCTGTGAATCTTCAGTTTAGAGAATGTAAAGATTTTCACAGACACAGGTAAATAAACAAACACCTCTGTGTTCAGTAAAATAGGCAGCAAGCCCTATTGTTTTAACATAGATCTGTTAGAGCTTTCACATCTGCCCTAACTTTGGTAGGAAGCCTGAGGACAGAATTCCCATCATCTTCAGCATAAACTGGTTCCATAGGTGCTTTCCCGAAGATAAGGCTCACCCTGGAAGGGGATCTTTTACTACTAGATCCACAGATGTGGTGAGGTGTACAGAAACAGGATGTGTTATAGCCAGTTGGAGGAAATTATATATATCTGCATTTTAATGTTTTCAGTGTATGCATTATATATAGCTCAGAGTTTATACTTGGGTAACCATAAAGCTATAACTTTGTGAAGGTTGAATCTCACCTTTTAAAATGTGGTACTTGTATTGCTCATCTGGATATCAATAAGCACAAGAGCTTTTGCCATATTGCAATAAAACTTCTACCAAAAATAGTAAAAATCAGAAGTCAAGAACAACTTTAAAACAATGCAGATTAAAAGAAATAAAATGGGGATGGGGGAGGGAAGGAACTTGAATTTCAAAAGCAGTGGTGGAAATACTTTTAAAGTGTCAGTGGAATCCTGCCAAGGATACATACTACACATTCTGGTTGACACAGAAGTTGCCTACCAGCAAAATTTTGCGAAGTAGAAGCAGAAGGATGGACAAGAAGGACATGCAACTACATGTGTAGTGTTACCTCCCACTTCTCTAAAAAACCCAAGAAAAATACTGGGGCCACTGGCCTTGATGTGCTTATGCAGTTCAAGTTTTTCAGCATGCACAGATGCTGTGGTGTGATTCTTGCAAGATAGTGTGTTCCGTTCTGTGTTATCCCCAGCAGTTGCTTAGCATGAAAATTACAGCATCTACTTATTCAGCAAACCTTGCACGGTGGTGCAAAATGAAAATCTTGGTCCTGATGTTTCTCTTGGATGCAGAAGCAAGTCCTTCAGCAGCCTGAATGAGTGGTGCTTGTACTGTCACTGTAATGTGGATGAACATATGAGGAGGCTGTGTGCTGTGTAGCATGATCACATAGAAAGGATAATGGGGTAAGTAGCAGATGACTGATGATTTAACAATAAAAACCAATAAATAAATAAAAAGAAGATGCTGTATAGTTTATTGCAATTTTCTCAAACAAGAAAAGATATTGAATTCCTTTCAAGAATGATCTCAAGAGCTTTCCTTAATGCACATCCAATGCCAAGCTCTTGAAAGCCCCATGTATTGTATAATATGGCTAACAAAGGGAAAACTGTGCAACAAAGCAGGGGAGGGGCTCATATTGGCTGAATGTGGACAGACTGTGATTGATAGTGTTGCCTTTTTTCCCCTTTGTGCGCTGTGCACAATAATTACTGTAGGCAGAACCTCATGTTTTAATATATTGTACAATAGCCTCTCTTTTGATTGAAATTCATGTTCATTTGATCTTGACAGCAGTGCAAAGTTAGTTTTTTCCGGTAACATTTTTAATAATTAAACAGCTATTTAAAGCTTGGCATTTTCATTATATTTGCACCAGTGCTATCCATTATTCTGATGATCCAGTGATTCTTTATTAAAACGAAAAATATTACATTCGAATATAAATGTCAGGCATAATTCATAAATGTAATGAAAGTCATATCTGGCTTGGAGATGCAGTCCCTTCATGTGTCTCAGTGGCCAGAGATTGCAGCATCCTTTTATGCTGGGCCACCTGGGTGACAATGGATGCGCTCCTAAACCTGATGTCTGTTAACATCATTCACACTCTGGAGAATATTCTCTATTGGTTTCAAAGGTATTATTTTTCTGGATGGAAACTAAAGAGCAATGCTGTCTCACAGTATTGTTAAGTTGAAATATCTCAATTGTGATAGTCTGGGGCTGTTATTCTGAAGGGGCAAGAATGAAAACTGAAAAACCCATTTAATTGCACTGAGATTTAGGTGAGACTGTGATAAACCTTCTGTAAAATGCCATCATTCCAGGGGTTATGATGTAGAATTATTACAGTTTAAGTTCACAGCTTAGGCATAGATTAACTCTACCACTTCATGTCTTTACCCCTAGAAAACACTTAGAAATATTTTCTATAACAAAGGTAAAGGGTCAGAGAGTATTAATTTCCTATTGAGCAAGAAATATTGGTGAAGTAGGCCGTTCTGGCTGATTCTCTTCTGAACAGCACATGTTTTTTTTGTAGAACATCTCCTTTCTGGACTCCTGGTATAGTTCAGGAAACCCTGTTACACCACCCTGTGCATCTGTCCCTATGTGGCACAGTGAGACTGACATCCAGACAGCTCCTGAGTTAGCAACATGGATGAGCCACGAGCTTCTTCACTGTCCTGATGTGTTCATGTGGCTGCAGAGGGATTTGTCCAGCTGATTCCCTTCAGTGACACCATCCTAGTTTGGTATGTCTGTGGCTGCTTTATCCCCTGTCATTAAGGGGATGACATACTGCAGCTGACTGGGGTGATGTCACTACTCCAGGTGAATCTCCTCCTGGGCTTTCTGATTATTTGTCCAGAGGGGGAACTGGTTGAGGACAATATAGCACTTTCCCCCCTTTATTTTTCACAAACACACTGCTTTTGCCCGAGTTGCACCAGTCAGAGAGAAAATGCCAAACCTTGGCTTCTCTCTGAAGAAAACCATTCCAAATGGAAGTTCACCTGGGAACAGGGCAAGAGGTAACCTCATGGGAAAGTAACACTGGTTTTGCCAGAAGTGGAGGTGTCATTGCTCCATCCTTGCACTGTTTTTCTCCCAAGAGGAAGGAAGGGTTGAAATTATTGTGGTTTCAACTTAAATGGAGTCTCAAAAGACTGGAATCAGAGTGGTGGTATCATCTGATGTTTTTTACAAAGGGCAGCAGCTCTTGGGCTATTTCTTCATTTTCTCTAAATTATTTAACTTCTTTTGGTTTATTGAAATGACATGAAATGGCAGTTGTCTAAAATTCTGGATCCAAACTTAAAATAAAGAGTAGGTACTAATAGACACTCTAACAGCCCAGCAGTATTTTTAGACTATTTAAATGATTTTTGAGAACTTTTTTGAGAGCTTTTTTTCAGACAGCAATTTGTGAACTCTTTTCCAGGCTGTTTTTCTGCAGGCAGATGGATATATCTGGAGAGAAATCTGGTGAGAATTGTGTTGAAATGCTCCCTCTGAAAAATGGTTCTTCCTGGGATTTCCCAGCTCTGGTTTTACACTCAACTGTTTGCTCAAAGCATTGCCCACAATGAGAAGCCTTCCCTTTAGTATCTGGCATGACAGTTTGGAGTCTGTGTGTGGATGTCTGTGCCTGTGGATGAGAGAGACTTCTTCAGAGTCACAGGAAAATTTAACTCAAATATTTCCAGAGGGGGTTTAAAGAGGGGACAAGATTTTCTTTAGTACATGGTTTGGTTTTTTTGCTTTTTATTATCATTCTGTAATTTCATTTAAAAGGACTCCCAAAGTTTTGTTATGGTTTTGTTTAATAAGGGTAAAGCCATTTAGACAGTATTCTGGGATATTATTTGAGTATCAATGTTGTTGAAGTGCATTTTTCAATTTACTCTGACTTTGAAGCCATGGGAGCAACTTTGCATTTGAATCCAATCAAGGAACTCTTGATGTAATAAATGAAACACCAGGGAAAAATCAAGGGTAACAATTGTATTTTCCCCCTTTGACTTTGGATTTTTAATGGGAAGAATAATTTCTGAACATTTTGAGAAATATTAAGTCTTTCCAGGCGAGCGTGCTTTTGCCTATTTGTTTTTTATGTATTCTTGCCACATAACAGTGGGAGATTTTTAACATACAGCTGAGACTGAAATATAAGCTCCCCTAATGAGTAAGATATATTGTCAGTGTCAAGTCAAATACAATAAAAAATGAGTGAATAATATGTGTACAAAAATGTGCCATATGCCATTTCGTGATGATTTTTAGTATCGTATTTATTCTTCAACTGATGCCACAGGCAGGCAAGCACTTTTTACCTTGTGTGATTTTTCTTTGAAATCTGTGTGTTTACTTTTATTTAGCTGATGCTAATCTGTTTCTAGTTAAATAACATACATATATATGTGCATGTCTGTAATGGTATGTACATGCCACTCTGTGTATGTGTGTGTGTTGTGAAATTCTTGTGACAATATAACATTGCTTCGTGACAGTGAGTGTGTCTTCCTCTCCGTGTTTTTGCCTTCCAACCCATGTGCTGGGGTTGAAATGCAGTCCACAACCCAGACCAAAGGCTCAGTGCCTAATTGGGCTGTGCCAGGCTCCAAGCTCGATTACTCACTACAGGCACATCATGCTCCTGTACTAAGAACTGAGAATTAACAAAAGCAGTGTCTGAGTCCATATTTGGGTTTACTGGCAAAGCTTTTATCATCAGTGATGGGAACTGTATCATGTGTTTAAAAAAGAAATAAATTCCAATTTTGGCTAAGTTTTGTAATTTCGTTAAACTTTCTGGTGCTCAGAATCTCATTGCAATCATAGGCAGCTTTTAGCTTGACTCTTTCTTCAGCTAAAATCTACTGATCTCTGCTGGTTGAGCAAGGCTGTGATTTATTATGCTTTTTTCCCACCCCACCCACTTATTCCCTCTGCTCTTCTACCCTTCCCACATATGTTTCATCTCTTCAGGTCTTTATTTTTTCTCCTCAGTTTGTTTATTTTCTTTCCAGCATGCTTACACACTTTATTGGCTGATTTAGAAGTTCAGAAATCTAACTGAGGAGCTTTATTTGAGTGTCAGAAGCAAGATGCTTTAAGACGTTTCAATTTTAAGAAGGTTATCCTGATCTTTGGAAAGGAGGTTTGAAAAGACATTGTGAAAAGAGTAGCCCAAGCTTTAAGTCACTTTAACAACTCTTTTTCAATTTAGTCAGTTTTGAATTAAATTCATTCAGATATCAGGACCAAAATAATTTCAAGTGCCTTTAGCTCTTGTCGAGTTCAAAATATTGATGAAACTAGCACTAATATTTTCTGTATTTACAACTACTCAGTGAGATTCAGATGGGGAAAAGCTTCCTACCGATGAGAATGCTAAGGTTCAAGACTGTATGAAAATCTGATGGGGGCAGCAGAGGAGAATGCAAATTTACTCAGATATTTCTGAAATGCTTTAAAATAACTATTGAGTGGAGCGAGGCTTTTTTTTTTTTAAACCTTGGCCTGTGTTATGTACATACACAAAACTTAAATTGGTTTCCTCTCTTTGAAGCGTGCCTCTTCAAAAAATACAAAATCAGTCCTGAGTTGAAAAAATGGTTACAGCATAGTGGGTCTGGTTCCCTGCCCTGGGTTCAAATTATAATCATATCATATTGTGTTCTAGACTTCTTCAAGGTCATGTTATTAGCCATGGATTTCTCTTTAGGAGTGCCTCTATTCTATTGATCCTGGATCCTAAGGAAACTCCATTTTCTAATTCAGTTACCCAAATGATACACTAAGGGGTAGTATTTGGTGTATTTAACTAAACCTAAAGCACAGGGGATATCAGAAAATTCTGTAATACAGACTTGAATTAAGCAGTAAAAGTCATATGATACGCATCTTCTTTCTACATATAAATAAATAATGGGTCCTGTTACCAGGCTGTGAGGCTTCATTGTCTGCAGTTATGGACTTTTCCTGGCCAGGGGGGAAATATAAAGGATGCAGCTATAGGAGAAAAAAAAAAAAGAAAAAAAAAAAGATGGGAACATGTGTGAATTATGTATTGAGGTTTCTAAGAGTTCTGCACTGTCCTGGGTAAGTGTAGCTGTTCCTTCCCTTCTTGTGGGAATGATGATTCATGCAGGCACTGCAGGATGAGAAACTAAATCATTTTAAGTATGGTAATGAAATATTTGTAAGAGTTGTGAAATATGGGAGGGTTGGTCCAAGAATGAAACAGCTAACAACATTATTAAATAAAAGTGTAAAAATATGTAATTATCTGCCACTTTTACAGTATTCCCAGGGATTCTGCACATCATTTGCTATAAGAGAGCAACTGTTAGGACCTTAGGGCCTGGTTCTGTAAATGTAATACTGCTGGCATAATCCCACTGACTGCACTGGCATAACTTTGTGGAAATCTTTCCAACACCTGGTGCTTCATATCCCAATTCTGAAATGTTAGAGTAATACTGAAAAATGACTGTAAATTCTCTTTAGAATGTGTTCATGTGCATATGCTTATATATATATATATATATATATATATATATATATAAAATAAGAGACACAGGAAGGAAGCAAGAATTATTTTCAGTCCTAGGTGAGCAAGTATTTGATCTACTAGCTCCCTCCATTGCTCTTTGCAGTCATCCCAAAATCTTGTGCCATGCATCTGCATTTGTATAAAAATACTTATATTGTATAAAACTTGTTAGTCTGCCTGCTGCCTCCTTTCCTTGCTCAGTATTTTACTCATGTTCACATTCAGGAAAACACTTCCATCTCCCAAGAGATGAGATTGATTCAAAACTCCTAGAAACTGTAAAGCATAAACTTTTCTGATCTTTTTTACCATATGGATTTCAACCTTTAGGTTCACGATTTTACATGATTCTTTACAACCTTGAGGGTTAGAAACTTAAATCTGCTTCTATGGTGTTTATGTCAAATGCTGTGAAACATGCTGGAGTTAAAACCCCAAACCAACTAACCAAAGAAAATACACAACCCACTGTAGATTCACGAGTTCATATGTTAGAAAAGAACTTGTTCAAACACAGAAAATCCTTTCTGTAGAAATGTTAACATCTGAACTATTTCTTTCCAAACTGGAAATATCTTGGGCTTTTGTGTGTCAACTGCTGCACTGCAGTTTTATTTCAGTATTTAATATGGTGCCTGCTTGATCTTCTTCTTAATGGAATTTCAGAGAGTGAGAGCATTTATGCAGAGAATCTTCATCTTTTTATTTCTAGAAAATAGCATTTCTCAAAAGGAGAAAAGTTCAGTAAGATTACGTAGAAATAAAATTAACTTGCTCTAGTGCTAGGACTTTGAGGGGGCCTGGTCAACCAGTTAATTGACACATCTGGGGAAGATGAAACTTTGTGAATTTATTTTAGCAAATAAGTCGAGATTCAGTAGCCTTCAAAAAGCCAGCCATCTAACTGGGGGAGGCAGAAAATGTTGGCTCAGAAGAATAACATAGTTGTACTGGGATTTTTAATGATAAAGGCTGCATTAGAATTCAACCTGCTGTTGCAATATGTCCCATATTATATCAGCAACAATGAAAATTTCACTATATGCTTCCTGTGATCTGGAGGATAAACTGTCCTTTGTATCACAGACGAGGTCTGTGCGTACCTCTGACCTTTCAAGTCTTGCTAATCAATTCTCATCCGTCAGGGTATCCACAAATTGCTCTATGACTTGCCAGAGAGGGGAAATTTTCCTCTCATTATACACAGTACAAAAGGTTTGTCTCCCCCTGAAGCACGAAGGTACTGCTGGAGGCAGGTTACTGAACTAGATGTACAAGTGCACTTGATGTGTTGTGGCACGTCCTATAGCGCCAGCACGAAGGCACTGAGAGCGTCCACGCTGCGTTCCAGCGTCATGTTAGGCCACAAAAATGAGTGGTGCCCAACCTGACAATTCTGTAACTCTTGCTGTCAGAGCAGTTCTCTGCTGGGAAAAATTTGTGGAAGTCAGGGGAGCTATACCAGAAAAAAGCTAGAAAAAGCTAACGGTGAGTTATATCAATTGAAGAGTATTTTATTTCGCAGGGGATGAATGCCTGTCTCTAAGTACAGGATATCTCTTGGCACCCATGGGAGTGGTGAAAGTCCAGGAACTGCTATAATCTGGCTGTGGGAATCTGACTCTGCAAAGTGCTGTGTGTCCCTGTTAGGGTGAAAGGCACCTACATAATAGTAATGGGATGTGATGTTAGGATAAATTCAGGATCTTAGAGGAATCTGCTTCTAATATGATGCCCATTGTGTGATATTCAGGGCTTTGACTTCAATAACTTGTGTTGCTCTTGTGTGACATGCATTTGGGAGGAAAATGCCCTCATCCCTAAAACAAAATAACCCCCTAATCCTACAAGTTCTTAGTGCATAATCAATCTGAATACAGCAGCTTTTTCCTCACGAAGAATTCCTAGATCTGTTTGTTCACAATTTTTGCAGATGTTTATTTGAGTGCAAGCAACACAGTGTAATGAAACAAATGAGTTGGAAGTGTCAGAATGCCCAATTATCCAACTCACTGCCTGTCTATCGGGCTGAACAATGGGAACTACTAGGCATGCTTTACTCATTTAACTTCATTTAAACTATTCTTGGCATCAAAGTTGCATTAATGTGATAACTTCTGTGTGGCAATTAACAAACTGTAGCAATTGGAGACATTCATACAGCCTGCTGGGGAAGGGTTGGAGAGTGGGCAGTTTAGCTGTTCGGCTAATTTCCTGTCAAACCTGAAAGGAGGAAGGGAAAGATCCAATTCTGGCTTCCTTCTCACAAATCTGAAAAGGAAGAAGAAATCTACATGAAATCTGAATAGGAGTTGCTGTAGCTCTTCCCAAAAGGACTTAAATTCTTCTTTCTGCCAGTTTATCCCTTTAGCCACCATGGCAATTTCCTCTCCTTACTTGCTCTTAAGTCCTGTGTCATAAAAAAGGATGGACAAGGGGAGGAGGATATCATTGTCAGGAAAAGGAAGAAGTGAACAGAAAGCAGGTGAGAATCAGCTAGAAAAAGGTAGAAAAAACTCATTATATTCAGGAAAAGGACAGCTGGAGTAGTAACTGCAGGTGGATCATCAGGGGAATGGAGAAACTGAAGATGAAGGAGCTGTTCCTGAGTCCTGCACACTAAGGAATTTTTGAAAGAATAAACTTGATCTTATGCTCTAAAAGAAGCCAGGCAGGCCCTGTTTTCACAGACTTTGTTCTCATTGACTTACATTTAAGTTTTCTTTGAACAGAGACCACAGATTTGAACTCACCTTGTTCAAATAGATGTATCTTTTATACATGCAAAATGTCACTTGACTGTAAATTATTTCAGTCTGTGCTTTTTGTGCTAAGTGGTAGAATATAAAGTGGACGGAGACACACATTATGCGGACTTCTGTATGATTGTTAATAATAGCTGCCCAGCCATTCTCCTACAATTTTATGGCTTAAAAATAACACTCAGCTGTTCTGGAACAAGAGGCCATTGGAAAGGGGTGAGGGCAGAATCTTTCATAACCTCTGAGTGGAAACAGTAGCCGCTGCTCTGTTGGCACAGGAATTACCCAAGCCTATTATTATTCTATAAAAAGTAAATTGTTATTACCATACGTACAGACCTCCATTTGCTGGAGCAGTATCAGAACAGCTTTTTCCTGACAGCCTGTGCTTCTTAGAGCTGTTGCATATGTCATACAAAGGAGTTTCTTGGGGGTGGAGGATAGCAAAAACCACTCATGAAAGGATGACCACCTACTGTGCATAACTACAAGGGCTCTTCTAGGGGGTGTTACCTCCAAAATTCCTATTGGCACTAAAACAATACAGCACTTTTCTTACCTTTTTGTAATGGAGAATAATACATAACCACTCTTGGTGATAGCACATTTTTAGTGGCCAAGCCCACAATCCTCACTCCTGTTCAGCAACACATATTCATGTAGGAAACAAAAGCAAATGAAGGAGTAGAGAGCTGAGCTCTCTCTAGACAGTAAGGGCATTTGACTTCTTTGGCTTCAGGAGAATTTTAAATATCTTTTCTATAATAAAGCTTTGTAAGAGTGTGCTTTGGGTTAACTTGAGGCTGAAAACCCAAACCCAAGTCTGTACTAAAGGAAGAGCAGAGGTCTTCATGTAGAATGATAGTGTGACTTGGCAATTTTTGTGTCAGATCAGTAAATGTTTTGGGTTTTTTTTGTCAAACTGACTTCCAGAGAACAGTTTGCACGAGTAATTACTAGTAATGAGTAAGGCTTACAAAATTGTGTCCTGCCAAATTTTGACTGTTTCCTCTTTTAAAATACTCAGACTTTCTAGAGATGTTCTGGCAGATGCAAAGTGTAGTATGTACATGTCAACCCAGGGGTAAAAGCATGCAGTACAGTCTGCTCTTGAACAGTGTTTCAGGAATATCAGTTTGTGCAGGGGTGTCATGGCTTTCCTGTAGAATTTGTATGTCATGCAAGATCATGGGTGCATAAGAGCAATTGCCTAATTCTGCAGCTTGCCCTTATGCTGGCATGGGGGGGTTTGCTTCGCTGGGTTCTCAAATCGAATATATTTTAAGTGTGAGGGAATGGCTCTCTATGTTCATGTACTATATGAAGTGCTTAATCATTCATAGCTGAAAATTAGCTGAGTGTGATTATTCACCAAGGTACATTAACAGCAGCTGGTGTTTTACTGCACTCCTACAGGAGAAAAAAAATGCTGGTCCAAAATCTATGCAGAGCTTTTAAAGTCATCTGGGTAAATATCTAGTGGAAAATGGACCAAGTCTTCCTGCCTGCACATTTACCGACAGAGAAAGTCTTGTTTTCAAATCTCCTGCAGTAAAATTGAAGGATAAAAATGTTTCTTGGGCAGTGCGGCATAGAGGCCAGCTCCCACTCCTGTGGTTGCTGTGCTTCTGTTTCTGGTCTGGATGGTGGAGAGCAAACACTGAATACCTGCTCCCTGCAGAGGAGGAGAGATTGAGCTTGTGTCCTCTGTGTTCCAGGACTGAAGCCAAACCTTGTTGCAAACCATACTCAGGTCTGCCTGTGAGTTCTGATGCACTCCCCTCTGCTGCCTTGATCTGTGTACCAAAACTCAGAGGAGACGCTGTGAGGACACCGAGCACTGGTCTAGTGAGTGCTCATACATTTTCAAAGAGAGAGATGCTCTGCTAGAAACAAACATGCTAGTATTCCAATCACACTTACTTTTCATAGTTACAGTGGAAGTTGAAAGCAAAGAATGCTGTAGAGGTCAGTCAGTCCATCCACCTGCCCCAAGACAGTGCAGAAACAACCAATATGTTTCTGACAAGTGTCTATATAGCTGTTCTTAAAAGGCTTAAATAATGGTGATCACAATATCTCTGCAGGCCAACTCTTCCAGGACTTAGCTATTCTTGCCACTTGAAGAAAGTGCTTCCTGAAGTCTAACCTAAATCTCCCTTGCTGCCGTTTCAGCCTATTTCTATACATACAAACCTCGGCCCACATGGAAAAGGGCTTATTTCCTTTCTCTTTCTAGCAGCTCTTTTCTATATTTGAAGATCATTATCGCATCTCCCTTCAGACATCTTTATTTTTAGACTAAACAACTCTGCTTTTCCCAGACTTCCCTCCAAGGATAGGTTTAGAGACCTCTGGTGATAATTCTTTTCATCTGAATTCCTGCAAGTCAGCCTGCGTTGTTCTTGTAGTAGATACTGCGCCCAAATCCGGCTGCAGTGCTCCAGCTGTAGGAGCCTTACTGCTTCTGAGCAAAGCAGGAGGTTTACTTCAGCTGTCTTAGGAGCAGCACTCCCATTTATACACCCCACTTTGATATTTTCTTTCTCTCAAAAGCAAAATATTCTTGACTTGCATGCAGCTTATGATCCATTATAATTCCCAAATCCTGTTCTGAAGATCTACTGCCTCTCCAGTTTTCTCTTTTATGTCTTTTGTAAGCTGCACAGGTATATAGATGTGTGTATACATATATGTATATGCAGTTGTCACATTTCATACTCTGCAGCTCCATACTTGCTGAAGTGCATCCTCATTTGCTCAGACACTTTTCCCTCTGTATCAAGTTTACTTTGATACCAAATCTCTTCCTCTAAAGGATCTGGTGTACTTTCTCACCTCAATACTCTCTTCAGGCCTGGTGTTTTCTCCTTCACCATACCAAATTTTTAATGAAAGTATTGAAAACTCACAGAATGAAAACAGATTTCTGCACTTAATTCAAATTTTCTATTCGGCAGTGAAGCAATGCTTGTATGATTTTTCCAGTAGTCATGTACTAAACTGTAGAGTTTCACCTATACCAAGCAATTTGTTGATTGTCTTGTTTATGATAAATTTGTGAACAAGTGTCAGATTAGTTACTAAAGTCAAGACCTAATACAGCCACTGCTTTTTCACTCTCCATAAGACCCATGATGCCATGGAGTAAATTGTTTGTTGGATATGTTTTGTATGTGAGTTATTTATGTTTGTTTATAACCTTCATTGTCTGCTCTGCTACTTGCAAGTATTTTAATATTGTTCAATATCTTTCTGGGATTTGAAGTCACTCTGATTAATCTGAAAGCCTACTCAAGGTATTTGAAAAAGTGAAACACATCAAGATTTTCTGCATATGGTTATCTGGATACAAGTATGTATTTGTCTACCCATCAGCTTGCATTTTGTTGTGGAGGTGCTTGTGGGCAGCAGGACCTTTACTGAACATGTACTTGAGATCTAGTCCTGTATTTCAACGTACTTGTCAGCTAGCTAAAAAATTTGTGCAGACTGGCTGGCTTGCCCTATTTGGCAATCTCTTGAACCTAGTTTATTCAGGCCACAGGGAATGTTTTTGCTTCTCAGCACTTTGGGGTTAATAGGCTTCTCTTCCTCAGTTAGGCAAGAGAGCTTCTGTTCAGCCTAACTGGGATAAGAAACGGAATGTAGTTACAGCACGCAGGTTTATGCTTAGGTTTGTGAATCTGTGACGCATATTCTGCCTTGATTTTGTGCTTTGTAAATGTACAGGAGCGACTGGGTGACTGAAACTTCAAAATCTACCTTTCTTTTGGACCCTGTATCAAACTACAGCTGATTTGGTTAAGGGGGTTGAGCACATTTGTCACAGTTTTTTTCAAGGTTACTAATGTGTCAGGATCTAGCTATGGCAGAATTTTGTTCCTGCAATTTTGTTCTCATGACAGTATAGCTGTCACTTCAGCAACATTTTGACTTCTAAAATTTTTTTGCCAGTGTCCTTAGTTGTACTAAATGATTACATTCTATCTTCAGTGATGAGCAGAGTTTAGATGTAATTCCTATTAAAACCCAGCCTCTGTCTCTCTGCCCTTCACACTGCTTCAAAATCACAAGAGCAAAACAACATCACTGTAGCAAACTTGGCTTGCCCGTTCTAATCAGGAACAGTGCCTGTGTGAAATCAATGGCTCTCAGTTTAAATAGATCAGTTCGGAAACTTTTTCCTTTTCCTGTTGGGTTTGTATATGTGCAGGTTTGGACAAATTTGGAGGAAAATATCCTCTGATAGAAGGCAGGTTACAACCACCCACCCCCACCAGGTTCAGGAAAAAAGAAATTTTCCTTGGAGGAAAGTGAAAGAGATAAAAAACTATTAATTTAACAAACACACAGGAAGAGGATAATAATGCTAAATAATAAAACCTCTCGCTGTGGAGAGAAACCTGGGAAGATTTCAGAGTCCTTCTGTAGGTGTGGTCTCTCTCCTCCTCCTTGGAGCTGGGTCGATGTGGACCCACCTCCAGGGCCTTGGTGGGAAATTCTCCCAATGTGCTCTGATGTTGAAACAGTCCAGAAGAGAAGAAGGGAAAACCCGAAGTCCCAGAAAAACAAAGTTCAGCTCTCTGTCTCCCTCCGGAGAAGAGGAGCCAAAAGCTGGCTGAAAAGCAAGCAGGGTGCTTCCTCCACTCTTGCTGCTGCAGAAGATGAGGTGTGTGTGTCTGTGTCCTTGAACAACTGTTTTGAAAAGTTCGCTCGGTTTTTTCCTCTCCCCCCTCTCAGGCTCAGTTTAAAGGCACAGAAAGGCACAAAATTGGTTTCTGGGCATAGAGCAGCGATAGGGGATACACATCATAAAGTCACCCCAAGACAGTATACTTTTTCCAGATTAACTGATTTATCTTCCATGTTTAATGGGGGAGTCACTAGCCGTTCCTACTTGTAAATTGCTTAAAATTTTCTATTACAAAAGGTGGTTGCAGCCTTTCCTTTGAGAAGTGCCTGTCTTTTTCCCATTTGCAGTGGGTGATTATATGTAGCATGAAATATGCCCTTTGGCTAAGGAAATGCCCCTTTTTATTATTATTTTTTATCCTTTTCCATAGAATGACATCCAACTTGTCCACTTGTCCTGCAATATCAGATATTAAAAATGACACCTCACTTTGTTGCCTTGTGTGCTCCAAGAAGTGCTGGCAGCCCACCAAAATCACAATAAAATTTAAAGACAGGCTCTCACTTGTGCTACAACTGCAAAGGTGAAGAAAGGACTATGAATCCCAGAAAGACAATGAAGGGATTATAGCTAAGTGGTTAAAAATGACTTCTTGCTTTCCAGGGAGAAGAGAGAAACTCCCTCTCCCAATGCAGGTTTCAAGCAGCCTGTTGCTCATCCTCCTCCATTGACTGCTTCAGGGCTAGAACTTCTATAGATGTTAGTCACAGGACCTTCCTTGCTCCTGCAACTGGTCCTTATCTTGGGGAAAAAACATGCCAAACAAGAATGTCAGAACTCATCCCACATTCAGCCCATGCGCTCTGAAAGAGAAGGTCCTGTGGTGTAGAAGGCAATTGTCTGTATGGTGACAGAGGTGTTGATTGCACCTGGCCACTGTAAAGCCAAGCAATGCAGATGCTGGACAGGCCGCCTTTACAAGCTGAGTCACCATTTCCTGAATGCAGTAGAGGAAGGTGGCAGGGTGACTGGATGTCTTGAACCTGATCCATGTTACCAAAGCAAATGTGTCCTTGCTGCCTTCTCCAACAGGTTCTGGCTTTCTGTAATGGCTCAAAATCACCTTTTGAGTCACCTGGTGCCTCTCATGCCCCCAGAAACCAGCTTGCTCCTGCTGTGCATTACCTGCCAAATCTAGTCTGGTGCTCCTACCTGAGCAAAAGCTGCTGCTAATTTTAAGAGAGACCCTGACTAAAACCTAATGCTGCATGGCAATTGCAGAGGCAGGGGTTTCTGGTGTTACTCTTGCCCTTTGATTCTGTCCCGTGTGCAAGGCAATATGTACTTCACTTCCAGCGCGTGTTCACGTATGTAAACCTTGTGCAAGTGAGTCTCTGAGTACTTCAGCCAAATTTCAACCCTGAATCCAACCAAACAGTTCAACTCTGGAGACTGTAGAATCAACTGTGACAGGTGCAGCAAAAAAGTGTTCCTGTTTAATTTTCATTCCAGCTGAGATGGGAACATACAATCCACAGTGAATTCTGTCTCCCTCCACTCCCTCTCCATTCCCCAGGTATGTGTTTCCTGTTATTGTTGGAGGGAAGGAAAAAAGCCCCAGCATATTGAAATTGCCACACTTCAAGGCAGCATGTTTTGAGAAACTTCCAAAACAAAAAGCTACCACCAGTCTCCAAGCACTGTCTCACTGCACAGCTGGAGAGGACCATCAGGGCTTAAGGAGATGCCATCTGTGCAATTTCAGGGCCAGAAAGGTCTTAGGAAATGTTAATGACGTTCCTTAATACATCTTTACTGTGGAAAACTTCAGAGCATCTGCTATTTGTGAATTTTAACAGTGGGAATATCCTGCAGAAGAAAAATTTGAATCTTAACCTGATGTATTGGTTAAATATGGATTCTCTGGCACAAGTGACTGTTTTTCAGTATTCGTGTGCCCTGCTAGGATTAAGAAATACAACAGCGATTAAAGTAGATGCACTCTGATAACTTGCTTGTGCATCAGTGCTATTAATATACATCTATCTTTCTGGCTAGTTTCAAAGAGGAGACCAAAATAATACTCCACAAAATGCTGAGGCAATACCTTGCATCATAAACTGCTGTGACTGTAATGAAATCAGACTTACACCACTTTATTTTATGAAATGTATTTTGTCAAGCTCCTAACAATTCCCCCAGTTATCGGGGGCTACCATGTGTCCTGCAGTGCAAAACAGCCATTGCCATTTGTGTCTCAACTTGTCCAGCATCCCCACATCTTTGAATTTCCTGGCACTTTAACTCACTCGATAAATGCAGCTTTCTTTTCTTCTTGAATCAGACACAGCTATTTCCCGGTGGCTATAAACCTGAAGAAACATCTTAAAAGCTAGATAGATACATCTCTTTCACATTTATTGTGGATGTAAAATACTCTGCGAAGAATATAAGCTGCTGTCAGGCATGTAGCCACAAGATGGGTGTTTTTCTCACATATGTATCCATTTCTTTTAATAATGAGTAATGGACTTTATATTTAAAAGTGATGTTTCTATGAATGTGCTAGATTGTGCTATATTTCTTTCACATGAGTATATTCCCATCATGGCAAACTTCTCACAGAGCTTGCCTTGGGGGCTTTTGTTTAAAGTAATGCACTTTAATGAAAAAGAGCTGCTGAAATTTGTCAGCTTCTTCCAGCATGATTGCATTTTGGTGGTGGTTTAAAAAAATCTTTACCCACTTTATGATCTTCATGCTTGTTCCAAAATCCCCCTTCATTTTTAAAAGTAAAAAGATATATGTACACATATATTACCGAAAGCCCTAAAACTGCCTTGGACCTTTTGCATGAATACTCTCATTGAAGCCAATGAATAATAGAGGTAGACTTCAGCTGTGTGCAATTTTCAAGCTCAGGCTGTAGGGTATATTTCAAATATTGCAAACAATTTAGAGATATGCACTTTGTGTGTAGTTTTCAAAGCCAGCAATATATTTTAAGGACTTAATATCTAATGAGAATGGATGATACGGATAATGGCATTGCCAGTAGATGATTTTGGAAATTGTCAGCCTTGACTCAGTGGAGACATCTTTAGAAGAGTGATGACAAGTGAGTGAAGTACCCTTGTACTTGTAAGGGTACTGGCAAGTGAGTGTGCAACTTCTTGTATGTTTTTTGTTTTTTGCATTTTTCTTGGGAGCAATTCAAGTCCTCTGGCACCAGGCAGATGGGCATGGCAAACTGTGTGGGTGTAGTGATCTGTGACCCACAGGTTCTCAGTTATTTCTTTCCTCTTCCCCAGGGGGCTGTTGGGCAGACTAACTGAAAAACAGTATGAATTCCTGTAAGATTGGCTTTCCTTTACCAGAGACAGTAAGGGGCTCAGTGGCTGTAGTGCTGAAAAGTGAGAAAGTATTTAAAGGGGACTGGCATGTACTTCAAGACAGACACAGTAAGCCCTGCTTGGATGCAAGGTGGCCTCTGGGGTGCTGCTGAAGTGTGTTGGAGCTTGGAGGAGATGTACCATCCCACTGGGCAGCAGCTGTGCTCCTGCAGCCCAGGCTGCACATGTGTGCTCCCACCAAGCAGCTCTGCACTGAGCCAGACCGAAGGCAAAGGTGACCTGCAGCACAGGCTTCTGGGAGCAGCTGGTATGTAATTTACAGGAGACAAGTACAGGGTGTGCCACACTTTGTTCTGGAAAGCACTCTGTAGCTGCAGGCAGTGTGCTGGATTTACAGACAATTGGTTCCTGTGGTTTCGAGGAGCTACCTGGTATTCAGGTCGTTTTCAAATCAGGCTAGCTTCTCCTGTCTTTTGAGTATCTCAATGGACCCTAACAGTTCCAAGGCAATAAGGTCATCAGGAATCATAATTTTTGGAAGTGTATGTTCACTTATGAATGCTGGTGGAAATCTGAAACTAGGTATACACACATATCCAAGAAACGGAAATGCAAAGTGAAAATACTGCCTCAGAGACTTACTCTACAAGTGTTTCAGGCTACATCAGATTGGCCCATGCAAGAGACCTATTATAGAATCACAGAATAGGCTGAGTTGGAATGGACCCTTCAGGATCAGTGAGTCCTGGTCCTGGGCAGGACGCTCCAAGAATCACACCATGTGCCTGAGAGTGTTGTCCAAATGCTTCTTGAACTCTGTCAGGCTTGTGCTGTGACCACTTCCTTGGGGAGCCTGTTCCAGTGCTCAGCCACACTTTGTGTGAAAAACCTTTTCCATATCCAGCCTAGACCTTCCCTGACACAGCTTCGTGTTTCCTGTGTAAGCCTCGCAGGATGAAATGGTTCTTCCTGGCGCAGAAGCAAGAAAAATGAACAGCAAATGAAATGTACAGTCTGACCATCTGATCACACACTTTTCCATACCAAAGATCAGAATCTGTTTTCCAATAGCAGGCCTTGGGTTATTGCTCAATGACTCTCTTGATTATTTGGCAACATCATAGTGTGTCCCTAATAGTTGGCTGCAACCCTGACACTTGGTCTCACTTTCTTACTCCATACTATTCTAGACAAGCAAGCATTTCCTCCAGAGCCTGGACTCATTTCTTTGTAGATATGTCCAAAATTTCACCAAGCAGCACTTGTATGGTGTCAATGTAATGGTTCAGCAAAGAAACACATTTTAGAGGTTATGAGATAAAGATGAAGCCTGTAGGAACTCTGTAATGTATGTAAATTCTTCTTCAGTAGGAGGAAAATTCTTTCAATATGGGAGTAGGATTTCTGCAAATCAATACTCCCTTTTCCCCTAATAAATCTTTAGGAGCTTAGGAAAAAAAAAAGAAAAAGTCATCTCCTATCAGAACATGCCCTGAAGGAGTAAATGAAGCTAGAAAGGGCCAACATTTTTGTTATTGATTTATATCAGATGTTCCAGTGATGGACAGAAATAAATTAAGTGGAGTCTGGTCTTCAGTGGCATGTGTGCCTTTTTTTTTTTAGTTGGATTATGCTGTTTGAACATGCTAGTAGCTCTTCAGAACATTCTCAGCTTGTTGGGAAGATACTTTGTCAGAGAGTAATTTCTGTTTTTATCTTCTGCAGTGTGGTGTCCATGCTGTCTTACTCCGCTATCCATTTTGGAGTGCTACTCCCTCCATATGAGAACCAGGCAGGCAAATGCTTCTTTCCCACACAAAACGATTTCTAGATTAGCTGGTTTTGTAGCTCACATATAAATGTCTAGTGGAGCTCCCAGGATGTTTTTGAATTGCAAGTAATATACAAACTGAGTTACTTGGTAGTTGAAGTGTGACTAATACTTGTTTTACATAGTTCAAGTTGACGATTACAAACTTTGAAGCTTGGTTGAATAGAATTTAGTACCTAATACTCTGAAGAGCTTGTTTTCATTTTACATTTAATCAATTGATTTTTCCTTTAATGGATTCTCTTTGAAATTTTATGTTTGTACCAATGTGCAGACTTCACTATTGCTATGTTGCATTACCAAGGGCAATATGAGTTTAAATCACTTCATGATAAAACTTTGCATAATCTGCTCATACAAACTAATTAAATGTCAGGTCATTGTAATACAGAGCTCATATTATCACCATGGGTCACTAGAAACAGCAATTAGTAATTCATGTGTAATCCAGTTAAATTCAAATTAAGAAAAAGAATGTCAAGTCAGAATTTTGTTCCTAATTCCTAGTTTTTATAATTTTGTACAGGTTGATGGGCACTTAAACACACAGCTTCAGAACTGGTTTGCAGTTTAATTTGATTTATAGTGCTTAAGCATTGCTTTTAGGTTGTTCTAACCAGTGGTCATATGAGTGCTTGTACTTAGAAATTAATTAACTTTAGAACATACACATATTTTGAATATGTTGATCCTTCACTAACCACACTTATTTTACTGATGGATATTTAATGGTTTGAAGGACCTCTGCATTCAGCTTTCGCAAGCAGAAATAAAAGAAGTGGCTGTCTCTTAGGTGAATTATGCAACTTACAAAAAAATGAAAGAGCACAATGGTGGAAAGACATGGAGGTTGTGGACCCTGCCTTGTGCTAGGTAAAGACAAGTGAGAAGGCAGGAGAGTGTTTTCTTCCATAGCTGCCTGGTGGGGCAAGGGCTGTGTGCTGCGGAAGCCCCAGCTGGGGCTCTGTCATGCCGGATGTCCAGCTCATCCTCTGGTTTGTATCACCTGGTGCCTGCAGGCAAATGTTCTGCAGGATGCGTTGTCTTAGCCCACCACGTGAGATCCTGTCTCTGCAGCCAAGGACTGGCCAGCTGCGGTCAGTCTGTCCTTACTGTAGCACTCAGTCTTCTGTAAACGTACTGCAGCCAGAGCAAAAGCTCCACTGCTACAGTCCTCCTGCTGTGGCTTTTTTTGGTTAGAACTCCAGATAAGAAGGGCATGCTCAGCATTAGATACCATCAGCTTGCTCTCTATATAGTTTTTGTGGGATTTTTCCTTTAATTTTCCTAGATATATTTGGATTCAGGCTTCTTAGCATTTGCCTTTCTATGGTTAAAACCTCATTAGGCTCCTATCATATTTCAAACTAAATAGAATATCCTGACTAAAATGTCAGTGACATTCTTATAATGGCTGTGTCTGCAAGAAGCTAAAATACTGGTTGTAATTTATTTATATAGCATGCAAAGGTCTTAGGTGATTTAGAGAGAAGTCTAAAGATAAACAATCATTCTGATCATGTAATGGCACATTCTCAGATTATTTTAGCTTCATCAGAAGACTTTTAGTTGGTGTGAGCAGTGTTGGAGCTGGATTAAAAGTCACAGTGTGATGATACCATTCCCAGCCCTGTTCTTTAGTACAGCTCAGATCTGTACAAAACCAGTCACTGATTTCACTGGGTGTCATATGAGATCTGTTGTACATTGTTTTATCACTCAGAGACTCCATTAAAATCTCTTTTAAAAAAGATAAAAGGAGCAGCATATTCCAGGGCACTTTTATTTTGATGATTCTCAATTTAAGTATCTAACTTCAGTTTCTAGGTTTAAAAGATTTTGCTGCCTTTTTTTTTTTTTCCCTTAACAAAGTGAAAATTCAAATTCTAAATCACAATCAGCCAAGCCCGTCACTGCCAAATTAGGGGTGACAAGTTTACCCTGCTGTGCATAGTTCCAGAGAGATGTTTTCAGATATGAATTTGGCTTTCAGGAAAGGCATGATTTCTTTGTAACTTTCCTGTCACTTTCACTTTGTAATACAGTGATTACTGAGCATTCAAAAATAAGTTGTTACCCCAAAATATTTTTTGCACTCAGTTTATTAGTCTGTGCAGTACAGCTGTTGGTAACCTGTAATACTGCAAAATAGTGAAAACTTGAATGGCAGGATCAGATAAACACAGAGATTAATCAAGTGCTGTGCTAATAAATTTTTCATATTTAATTAAAGTGTTTTCCTTTGGAAAGTTGCTGTGAGAGGTGCAGACTTTCCATTCCCATCCCAGGAGATTGATACCAAACCCAGCCAACCCAGCAGCCAATGGTACAAGGGGGCTGGTGGGTGTCACAGGGAACTGGAGCTGCCTCAGCTGAGTGTGGAGCATGGGGATGGCTGTGATACACTTATGTCTCTCCTTTTATGGACTGATGGATTAGTAAATATCATATAAGGCTGCATCATTCTATATCAACTGAGATCCTGGCCTTGTACTTTGGAGAAAAGAGTGTTTTGAAAAGAGGGAGAGATGAAGTAATGAAGAACCTGGAGATGGGAAGTTGGCACACTACCAAGAGCAGTCCTTGCTTTAGTGGAGCTGTATTTAAGTACCACTGTGCTCTTTGCCATTGTTTCACAAAGGCAATTATGCCTGAGTTCATTAAGATGACATCAAAGGCAGAGAGCTCCCACCATCTATTATACAAGCACTACAGCAAGTCTGTTGTTCGTGCATGTAGAGAAATGGAAGTGGGTATTTTGTTTTCTTACTTTAAAGAGTAAATTCAATATCATTTATAAACAATGAAGTCAATAAGAAATTTGAAGAATGTCTCTGACAATAAGCCTGCATTAGAGTAAATATCTCTTGGTGTCTTTAAAGGTTATTTTAGACAGTACAGAGTTTACAGAATCCCAAACAGGAGAGTTTGCTGTCTTTATGTACATTACAGACCACAGCATTAACTCACTTCCCACTGATGTTGACAGAAAATTCGATCTGGTTTTGAATATTCTGATTTTTTTTTTTTCTGAATATAGTCTTAGATCAGGTCTGTCCTGCAGTGGCAGCAGGAGTTCCCATTTACCTCACCTTATGTTATCCCAGGCACAGTAGCAGTGATGCTGCAGCTATGTGCAACTCGTCTCAAGCAGTGAAAACACAGGAAAAGCCAGCCACAGCAATCAGGCACCACAAGGTTGTCCCCTTCCCCTCACAATACTACAGTGCTTTATAATTTTAAGATAGATATATTTTCTTGTGACTTTGAGTCATTTGGTTTTCTACTTAAAACAGGTAACATTTTAGCTTTTACTTAAAAAAAAAAAAAAGAGAGCTGTTTTGTTTTTCCTTAGAATTGCATGCTGCTGGAGCATGATGACTTTTAAGAAAAGACAGTGAATGTTCAAATAAGTAGGTAGAAGTGATTACTATCTAAAGTGGGCATCAATTGAAAGAAAGCATGTTTTCTCTCATGGGGCATTCAAATGTTTGGAGATCTTTAGTTATGAAAGAAGTCCTGTGAAAGGAAACATATTGAACTGACTTGGTCTACACGGGAATGTGAAAGTGAATGAGAATAGATGTAAAATCGAATTAGCTGTGAAACTGGGACGCTTTCATCACTGGTAATGGATGAGTCAAAATAAAGTGCAAGTATACTTACGATCTGATAGGTTACGTTTGTCTTGACCTGTAAGTGTAACAGCTCAGAAGCAGCCTGGTCTCACTCATGTTGCACGAGCTAATGGAAATGCCAGGATTAATTGTTGTGCGCCCATATGATGACATGAAGCTGCTTGTATACACTTAGCAAATAAAAGTGACACAGATGTTTCTTCTGAAAAAGGAGTGCATATCATTGTACCAACTCACACAGTGAGAAGAAGGACAAGGCTGCTGATCTTGGTTTCTGGAGATATTACAACAACCACATCACCAGTAAACTCCCTCAGTGTCCCCCCAGTGTGATATATGCAAAAGCTGTATGCCATATGTTGTGGTCTATGTGGGTGCATTTAGAAATCAAGCACTCACAGCCATGCAAAAATAAGACACAAATTGGTATTTTCTGACCGTGTGTCTCTATGAATTTAGCACTACTGACAGAACAAGTATGCTGCCATTTTGGTTGGGTTTTTGGGGGAAGATCTGTGGCAGTGTGTGGAGACACTAGTGAATACTAGTGTAAAAATACTAATTGATAGATATATCCATTGCTTTTTGTGGGCAGCCAGAGGAGTTGCCTTTGTGCAGACCAGTACTACCTCTGTGCCCATGGAAACAGCATCCATTAGAAAGAAAACTGCAAAATTCTTACGCGCATTAGCAGGAGCATAGAGGGAATGAGACTGTGGTTGTAATAAATCCCTTACCTTTTTACATTCCTTCCTTTCACTTTGGTAACTGCAGCACCGAGAACTTAGTGTTCAACTTAATTCTACATCTGTTCGCTTCTTTCTGCCTCTGTAGCGCTGAGGCATTGGGCTCAAATGTTTCCCAGGGCTCCTGCTAGGGTACTGCATTTCCAAATGTGCTTTATGCAAGCTTTCTTTATAACCACAAAATCCTGCATGTTGGCTGGTGGACTTTGGGAACACCAGGAAACACTAGGTTTGCTTAGGTCTGAGAGGCAGAGCCACATCATGCGCAAAAAAGATAATGAAAATGCTTCTTTTTGTGGCAAGCAGCATCAGTGCTTGTGTTTGCTCTCTGAAAAGAAGTTCATTTAAACTGCCCTGCTTTGTTTCCATAAATGTAATCTATAGAAGTAGTGATAAGCCAAGCAAGCTCTAAGGGTCCTGGCACTGTCAGGCTCTTTAGGATTCATTGTAACAGGGGAGAACATCTGCAGTCTGAAGCTTCGGGAGTTTGGAATGAAAGACTATCCCGTGTGTTTAACTGGCAAGGAACTATTTTTAAATAAACGCCTCTCTTATTTGTTAACACTGAGCAAGTACAATAAAAAGGAAAATGTGGTCTTAAATAGCTTTAGAAGAGACCAGGCCATTACTCCAAAATTCTTGTTTCTTCACCTATGGCTTTTCGCCTCATTCCTAAGTGTGTCTTGTTGATGACTGTGACATTTCTAGCAGTCAGAATATATTTGTGCACTGAGGTCCACAGTCCTGAATGTGAGCTGAAATTGTTTGAGATTCAGAGAAGCTCATCATCCTGCTGTCTGCCTTAAGTGTGTGGTGGTGGGCAACCTTTCATTATATGTTTCACCAGGGAAAAATCACACATCCCCTCCCAGTGACTGACAAGAGGCAGTGAAATCTCATCGCTTTCTGCTCTCCATCACCCTGCCTCAGCCCATCAGCTAACTGACAGATGGGACATGGTCCTGATGTATAGGTACTGGGAGATTAAAGAACAACTCTACAGCAAAATAAACCCATAGGACACAAGTAGCTTTTAAAATGACCTCAGGAGACATGTCAGTCAGCACACAGTATGGGATTTTCTCAGGTAGGAATTGCATTTGCGGATTGTGTGTGTTGTTTAAACTGTAAAATGCCCTACTGCCAACCATTTGCCAAGCTGTTTCTTCCTGAGATAAAGGAGGGAGCTGGATCTAGGGCTCCCTGTGTTCATAAATAGAGATTATAGATCTGTATCTACAGTTATCTATCTATTTACCTGTGTATGCCAAATGTCTCTTTTTAGAATGACACTGGCTAAGTTTTGTGTAAAGTGGAGCAGAATTCTCCTGTGATGTTGATTACAACACACACTGTGCACATTTCTTATTTCCTGATCGGGGTACAATGACTTAAAAAGTTGTTGAAGCACAGAGAAGCACATGGGTCTTGGTTTAGGTTAATGGCAAATCACATTTGTCAAAAGCACAGATAAGGGAGCCTCCCCACAAGCAATTTCTGTAACAAAAATTGGATCAAAACTTTACCCTGGACTCTGAATTCTGATCTCAGTGTGGGAGTTGTGCTTGCAGGAGAGTGGTAGGTTCAGTCCTTTACTACAAAGGGCTTTTCCATGGTCTGCCTTTCATGCCCTTCCTCTCCACCTAAGGGGGAGAATTTTAGCCTAGGATTTTTTTTTTTCCTGTGGAGATGAGCAGTTTGGGTTTTGTGAGCTTTTAAAACCCAGAAGCAGAGGCCCTCAGTAGCTCAGCAGTGAATCGTGCTGTGGCGAGGCACTGAGCTGGTGTGTGTGCAGCTGTTGGTGAGCAGGAAAGCAGCAAAGTGTTCCATGAGGGCAGCTTCCTTAGCTAGCATTATGTAAAGTAACTCTTTTATTTATCTGAGGATGGCTGATTTGTTGTGTCACTCAAGTTTGTAGATATTTGGGGGAATGAGTCTTTCATGGGATGGTTGTTTCTTCGTTCCTTATATGCAAAATCATTTGTGAGACTGTGGTTCTGTGTGAGATACAAACTCCAAGCTAGGGTATTTGACTACCTCCAGTGCAGGAGAGGGGGGTGAAAAGAGTTGAAATCAATGTATTCACAGGTGAACTCTCAGGTGTTCACAGGGTGTTGCACAAAGCAGATCTGTATGGTTGGCTGAAAACCAAATAAACCTTTTGATTGCTCTGAAGTGATTTACTCTCAAGAAGAAAACTTGACTAATTTTTCAGCTATCAAATGCAGTAAAGACTCCTTCAGAATTTCCCAATTTTAATTTGTGCATTTTTGGTCTGTCTATATACTCATAGACTGTGTAACACAAGGCAGTTTTGAATGGTGAGAGAAAGAGCTTTTGCAGCAGCTGGAGCCACTGAAGAAGTAGAGACAGGCTTCTCTTTAGCTACAGCAGGAAAAGCTGGAGAAGGTCTGATGAGGACATTAAAAATCGGCCAAGACCAGTATTTAGGTCTTGATTGTTCAGTCAAAGCAGCCAGTCTTCTGGTCTCAGATCTGTAAAGAACCATTGAAGCACCTTTTGAGGAATCCCATCTTGTCTGACAGCTATGGGAGATAAGGCGTTGCCCCTCAGGTCACTTTTTGGGAAGGGGCGTGCCTTGGCTGAGCAGTGATCGCTTGCAGCCTCTGTGGGTCCTTCGTGCTGAGATGCGGCTGCCCTGGGCTGAGCAGGAGGGAAGGTGTCAAAACAGGGACACCCTTATGCTGCAGCCAGGCTGAGGTCTGCCTTTCCCATGCAGGAACCAAGCCCTTGGCTTTGGGCTAAGCAACACTGGCAAATTTATAAGCAACTGAAAGCACTCTGGAAAGGAAATATATGTGATTTCTTCTACTCTGACATGCTGTAGAGGGTTGAATTATTAAAATGCATGAGAGTTTCTCTTTTGAGCCAAATCAGGAGCTGCGACTCTTCTCTGATCTGAGGCCTGGCAGTCGGTCAGATTTTTGCTTTCAGTGTACAGTATGTACAAGATGTCGCTGTGCCTTACTTTCCCTAGGTTTTCTGAGATGAAGGTTTGCCAGGTGCCTCCTCTTTGTGGCTGCCTCTAAGTGCTGTGGTCATGCGGGCTGCAGCCTGAGACGGCTCTGCACGGATCAGCAGGAGCGATGCCCAGTGGCCACTTGTCCTGGAAAAGTGGTTGCAAAGTGAGCTTGGGTGATTTTCATTGCAGTTCTTAGGCACAGGAAAACAGACTGAAATGTCTGCTCTTTCCCAAACTGTGCTGGCTGCTAGTGAAGGGCAAATAATGCAGAAGATGATCCGTGAAGATGCTGTGATTGGTAGCAGAGAGTAGAAGGTACCTTTATGGTACCTGTCAGGCTTTACCATTGTGTAAAAACACAGTTGAGAGTTCAGCTAAATCAAGACCAGATCTACTCCCTTAGGAAAAGATTTGAGGAAGCTGTTCATTCATGAAGCTGTATTTCTTGGGGTTTTCGTCAGGTTCTTCTTACTAAGCAAATGCTCTCTTGCTGAGTGTGTGGGTGTTGGGTTCCAATGGAGTAATGAGGAAATGAATAAAAATCGTAGAAGGGCCAAGGCATGAAGAGCTTGAAGGGCTTGTGCTCCTGGCAGGCTCAGAGATCTTTTTTCCTTTATGTAAACACTCTGTCCCCTTCCAGTACTCCTCATCCCAGTTTTCTGGCAATAAAAGTCCATAAAATCATGCTGGTAAACAAGGCATGCCTGAGTACTGCCTTGGTGGCCATGTGTGACCATGAGGGACTTCATGTGTGGTCACCACGTGCAAACATATCCTTTCAAAGAACTGAAAGTCTAATACTTTCACTGTAGCTGGAGCTTTGACAGTTTACTGGAGAGCCTCACACGCAGCTCCTGTGCGCTTGTTTGAGAAATGCTGCCCCAGGCACCTCTCATCTGGCTCTTAATTTCCTCCTTGGGAGACAAGGTGTGCGTGTGTGTGAGGGAAGGTGTTAGGAGAGCCTGTTTAAAGCTTTGGTGTAATCGAGAGCTGGGTGAAGCTTTCACCGGGTTGCTGCAGAGTGGGTGTAGGGAAGGAGCATGAAGCACACACAGGGACACACGTACCCTCGGTGGGCAGAGCAGCCTCCAAGACTTGAGGGACCAGCAGAGCTTCTGGAGGCAAGAGGAGCCTGCCCAGCTCCAGTGCTGCACTGTGAAGCCTGCCCAGATGGCTCTGGGAAGCTGATGCAGGTCATGACTGTGCATAACTTATGCCATGCATGGAAATGACCTTCCCTGCAAAATTAAATGTGTGCTCTCATGCAGTGTGGGGTATCAGCAGGGCTTCTTTGTGAATTTCTGAGACATAGAAAAATAATTAGAAAGAGGGTGTTTTAAAACTATTTTATTTTGCATTGAGGATTTTGGAACAAAACTGAAGCCTTTCTTGTCGCATTATTGTTTTCCCAGAAGTGGTGATTAGCCACTATGATAAGTAGCTAAGGCTTTTCTGCAGAGATGGTGTTCTTGGATGCAAAGCACAGCAATTCTCACGTCTGCGCTGCCTGCTCAGTCCCTGCTGCCCAGTGCTGGAGCTGCGGCACCATTTTCACTGCAACCTTCCTGGAACAACAGAAGTAGGAAGCTTGATGGCTTTATTCCATAACCTGTGTATAAGAAGTAACTTCTTCCTTCTGGCATTAAGGTATTTGCCTTTATTCTGCATAAAGCACTTCAGTGGGTTGCTGAATGAATATTAGCTCCCAATGGAGAGTACATGAGCCATATTCTTTGAGAAGCAAAGTTGTAACACACTGTAAGCTCCAACGCACTGATGCAGTATTTATGTTGTTCCATGTTCTACTGGCAGATTTAAGCATAATATTGTAGACTGGCAGGAGGCTGTTATGATCTAAACTCCATGATTATGTCAGTGTTTAATTTTAAGTTCTGTTGTGCACAGCAATGTATCCAGTTATGTTTTTGTGTATGAATCTCCTTCTAGGAAGCAGAGCTATCAGTGGTAATGACCTAGACTGAAAAGCATAGAGTTTTCTTCTCACTCAGAGTAAACCATGCATTGTTTGGGCTCTATAATCTCAGTAATTTGTCCAAAAGATGTATTTTTGAGTGCAAAGGCAGGTGACAGATTTCTCACTGGTCCTGTGTTATCTCTAAGTCCCACACTGAGGTCCCATTATCCCATTTCATTTGGAAGCATATGCAAGTACTGTAAGGAGGATCCAAATGTAAAAGACCTTTCCTCAAAATGCCTTTCAGTTTTCTGCAAAGCTCATTTTTGAATTGCATTATGCTGGCGGAACAGATTAGCTGCTCCCCCTCCATTCCCTTGTCTTCCCCATGAGAAAGGTCCATCCAAGCTAACATGCACTGCCTGTGTCAGACCTCTCTCCTAATAATTAATTTGTTCATTTTTGCATTTAGTGCACTTGACTTCCTCAGCCCACAGTCTTAAGAGAATGCCTTAAGCTTTATGGGTGATCAGCACCTATGAAACCATTAATTTTTGTGAAGGACTCAGCTCCTATGTAAGAAAGAAAACATCTTTAATTTGAAAATTTGCATACCCAGCATGCTTAGCAATTACAAGGAGCTTCATGGATAGTTTTAATTTCAAAACTGAATTTCTTGGAAACTGTGGGGCTTTAGATCTGAGTCTTTAGATGCTACAGATGTGAGCAGTTGCCTGTTCCTTTTTACAGCAGCTGTCAGACTGATGGCTGTTTTGCATGCCTGAAGGTTATTTGTCTGGTAACTAGAAATAGGTTGTCCCAAATAGTTGGCCTCATCCTATGAACTGATGAATTCCTGCAGAAGATACTTCATCTTGGTTCCATCAGTACAGATTGCAAGAAAAGTTGGGTTGTACATCTTTTTCCATCACATGTGATGCTCAAATAGGTAGTGCAGTCACAGCTTTAGTCAGAAAGTGAACTTTAGTTTTCAATTTTAAGGGCAAATAGAAATTTTTACTTCAATCCTTTATGCTAAGAACATCCTTGAAAACTTAATTGTATTTGTGATAATGTAAGCCCACTCCATAAAAGGCATTTCATCATTTTAGTTCACTATAAACACAAATTTGTTCTTGGCAGTTAGATATTGAGGCTGAAATTTATTGTCTGACTGAGGAACTGCAGCTTCCCTGTGTAGCCAAGGAGGAGAGGTCAACCTAATCATGTCTTAAGTGGGGTGTAGCACCTTTGCAAGCATCTCTCTCCACTGATTGCATCAACTAGTCTCCTAACTTAAGTACTTTGGTCCTTACAGTCAAGGATGAACGTAGGCCTGAGGAAGGCACAGTTTTTTGTTGATGAACAGAGGTAAAACACTTACAATTCAGCCAAACACTTTTCATTCTGTTATTTGTTGTCGTGGCTGTCTGTGAATGTCTCTCTTCCTTTCTATTAATGAATACAGATGTGCAGCTGCCTGCACCCATCTGGCTTTGTTCAATAAATGTGCAGGCACAGACGTTTAAATCAAATATTGATAAATACAGCTTTTAATATGTAAATTCTTGTGAACAAAACTATGTCTGCCTGTTTTTTTCTTATGGAGAGGCATTTCTGCCATGGTGATACTTTTTTTGATTGCCATTGTATTCTGCCTACAGCAGCACATGCGTTGATGCTTGAGAGTCAGAGGGATAGGAATAGTTCCTAAAATAGATTTGGGGAGAGGAATAAAAGAAGGTAGAAGGAATTCTTTGGGCATAATAATTATTCTGTTGCAGTTGCAACATCTTCCTCATCCAAACACCCTTACAGAGATCAGAGACACAATGTGCAAGGTGCACTAGAGAAGTCTTGACGGGTCCCAAATAACATCTGCAGGAATGCCAGACAGGACAGCCTTAAAATGTGCACTGGTGTGTGTATATGCAGAAAAAGCAAGTAATTATAACCCCAAGCTTTCAAAATTTGCGACTCTCTTGGAAGTAGTGAACTAAGGCCCTGCTAATATGTTTTACAGGTCCTTAGTGGGATTATAAAAGATCTTAAGGTGAGTGGCAGTAGTGGAGAGCCTAGCCAAAGGTCAACAGTCATTTCTCAGGGTAATTTGTGATCACAGAATCACACTTGCTGCTTGTTAATTCTAAGATGTTAAGGACCTGTGATTTCAAAGGATTCTTTTTTCTTCTTCCCCCCCCCCCCCTTTTTTTAACAAGAAGTTATTATTCAGAAAAAGTCTGTTGGAAAAGCAGGAAGGAGCAATATCCAAAATATCAACATTGATATTTTCGCAGGAGAAAGTTGCAAATAAGTGTGGCTTTAAAGGAGGCAACACTGTTGTGTGGGTGTTCAAGGAGCACATGGTGAACTCACTGCATGGCTGGGCGTGCCTTTCTCCCCCTTTTTTTATTTTGGCCTTTCCAGAAAATCAAGCATAAAATTATATTACAGTAAATAAGCAGGCTAGTTATATATATATATAATTTTTTTTCATAGGTTCATAAACACACTTTTAATTGTACTTTTTGGTTTTCTTTGGTTTGGAAAAGTTTGTCCTGATTTGGATTGCTCAGAATAGAAAGGACTCCTTGTTATCTTGAAATATGAGATATTTGCTTTCCCCCTCCCCACTTTTCTTGGGATTTTTTTTTTTTCCCGGAAGCTGGATGTAGTGAATTATCAGGTCTTCAAATTGCTTGCAGATTGTATGATGCCCTTTGCTATGTAGGAAAGACTTGTCCATCTCGTCTTCTTTACTGGGCAAGCAGTTGAAATTGCAGCTTTTGTGGTACACTGAGTTGAAGATTTTAGGTACAGGAAGAGAACAAGAAGTGAGACTTTTTTTTTTTTTAACATATGTTACAGTCTCAGCATAATTTATTTTGGGGCAAAAGGAGTAGAAGTAGTTTCTGTGTCCTTCAGCATCTCCCACCCCATGACTTGCTGCCTGCTTTGCTGTATAAGTAATGTCGTATGTGAAGTTACTTTCTAAAACGGAAGAGGTGCATTCCCAGGAACCGTGACTGATGGGTTTCTGTCAGGGCTCTCAGGACCAGCCCTGCCATAGCAGACATTATGCCATAGCATTTATTATGCTGCTAAGGAGACTTTTAAGAGGAATTAAGGTAGACATGTAAAACTGCTGGGTATGTATCGTTACTCAGTGTCATAAAATGCAAACTTAAGCTATTCAGTCTGTTAAAATAGTTCAGTTTCCTTGTCTGACCTCAGAACTTTCTATGGAGAATACTTGCATGTCACTTACGGCTTTTTTAGTATCTCCAGAAATGTCAGAAATTCTGTTAGTTTTTCCAGAGACACATATGCAGAAATAGATGGCATTATTTCAGTGGTTTATAGAAAGATTACTGGATTAAACAACCTTTTTTTTGTCTAGACAAACTACCTTTTCTGCATTGAGGTACGAAAAGTAAAATTGGAAAGGTATTTTAAAAATCAACATTTTATTTAAGGCTGTAAATTGTACTTCAAAACAGTTTAGATGACATTGCCATTATATATGCAAATGCAAGGAGCAATGTCAATAAGTTGGAAGCTCTGTGGGTTGTATTTTATGCTTTGTACTGCAGTAAAGAAATGTATCAAAGAAACCTTTCAAATATTCACATATGTTGTAAAAAGTAACACTATAAAACATCAGGATTTGAAATGCTTGCAGTAAGTGCTCTGTGGGATTATGCTGCCTTCATAAAAAGGTTGTCAGCACAAAGAGACTAATTCCAGTCTTAAATTAAGCAGCTCAGGGGAGCATGTTTTGGTACCAAGTGGCAGGGGTTGTGAATCACTCCTGGAGCATTTGCCCTGTGGATGGAGGAAGAACATGGTCCATAAAGTTCACAATGGGTCTGAAAAGCAGAAATGTGTGTTGGAATCCTATTGCACTCATTGGCTAAACTCAGTGGTGGGGAGCCTGTGCTTCATCAGCTCTGCCTTCATCTAGAAAAAAAAAGAAAGGAAAAAGCACACAGAAAAAAACCCCAAGAAACCATGCACGGGGAAGTTCCTCTCATCCTGAGCCTTCTTTTATTCTATTTTCGCACAGGTTTTATTGTTGTCCTGGGCAGAGTTTTTAAGCTTTGAATTTTATGTAAATGTTTTCTAAAGAGCAGTGCCCAGACAGAACAGTATGGGGAACACATTTCAGCCTTCAGGTTCAATGTGTTCTGGCTGCCAGGGCCCTCACCCATCCCTCCGCAGGCTCCCAGTACCTCCAGGCAGGAATGGAATCTCCTGCCTCCCTCCTTGTCCCCACCCTGTGCATGTTATAGTTTGGTTAAAGTATTCCTGAGTCCTTCAGGTCCTTCTCTGAGAAAGGGTGGCTCTTCATGCTCCCACTGGCACTTCTCAAAGTGCAGCATAATAACCAGAAATGTGAAACAATTGAGTTGTTATTATTATCCCATAAAAAATGAGATTTTTTTCTTAATTCCCTTAAAAGTTAGGTCATTCTTGCATGTAGGGGAATCAGAGAACAGTATTTGATCAGTGTTATTTTGCTTCAGTAAAACCCCAAGACAAGACACTCTCCTGGAAAGCTTGTTGGCATTCTGTGCTTTGTCCTGGGAAATAAACACCTACCTTTACTGTGCCGTTTTAACACTGCTTTTGACAACCTTTGCACACACAAATACATCTTAAGCAATTTGATGTATATTAACTAGGTGTTCATGAGCTGTGATAGATTACTTTTAATGGCTGGCATTTACCTACTCCATCAAACCTTCTTTGATAGGCTGCTGCTATGGGAGAATGGAACTGAACTTTGCGGGCACAGAAAGCCCAGCACCTGGCCTGAGGAGTTTGAGACCTTGGACTCTGTGTCCCTGGTGCTTTCCATCTCTGTCTCGCTGGTCTGTTGCCATTTTCATGCCAGTCTCCATGGTAACTTCTTTCAGGATAAAATAACAGAAATGTGAGTTAGCTCCCTGCCCACAGGAAAGCTGCCATGGTCCCAGTGCCAGAGCCACGGCCCCAGCACGTGCATTCCGGTGGCGTTAGGCAGGTTGCAACAGCTGCTTCTAGTTAAAGGTGAAAGCTCTCCTTTCCCACTCGCCTTTCCCAGCCCTTCCCTCTCATGTTTGGAAACGTCCCTGTGTAATTCTTCTGTGGATTACTTTTCCCCTCCTGTTTGCAGGTTTGCATGATTCATTTTACATTTTAAATGGCTTTGTCAATAAAAGCTTCAGTTTTCAAATGAAACATTAGATGGTAACTGGGGAAATGTTACAGGAAAATGTTTACTAACTGTTGTTAGTAAATTAATGAGTTTGCTGTGCCACAGTGTACTTAGGAAATGGCAATATAAAAAATGATTTAGAGAGCCAGGCAGTTTATTAGGAATAAAGCACCTGAGTTCTGTCCTTCCTTTGGCTGTTGGAATTGTGTGTCCTTGTGCAAAGTCGCTGTCAAATCCTGTGCTTCTCCTTCCCTAAATATGAAAAAAGCAAATGGTTATACACATTTTTAAATGATTTTGAAGATTGCACGTGAACTGCTACCTAAGTGAGAGCCACAGTGGTACCACTTGGGGTGCTCAAAACCAGATGTTCATTCTTTTGGTGCAAATTTAGGAAGTGACCTGTGACAGAGTCCCCACATACTCTAGAAGTAGATGCTGTAGATGTTTAAAATACTTTTTTTTTCTTAATGAAGCCTTGTAGACTTCTTGCAAGTGTATTGCTTTGCATTACCCTTTCTTCACAAAAAGTGTCAGCAGGAATCACAACTCTATTGTTCCAAGCTCCCTACCCAAACCTCAAGAGAGACTTCTATGAACCACTCAGTTCAATCAGACAAGACAGAAGCATGTTGGAAATGTCAACCCATTCTGGAATGGCCTGTATGAAATGTGATAGACCCAGAAGGTAAGTTTTAGGGTCCTGAGATTTTTCAAATGAAAAATAACCCCCTCTTTTGGGCTTGTGGGAGCTGGGGGAACTCTGGGGACAGCAAAGTTTGTCATCTCATTCAGTTTCACATGAAATTTGTCTTTAAAATACCAGTTTTCTTCTTTCCATTTAGGGCTGAAATTCTCAGATAACTACCCCTACTTCGCCCCCAACATGAAGTGAAGTTACACAGATCCTCCAAGAAAGTCAATGAGTTAGGTAGCTGGTTTGAAAATGTTAATCTTGAGAACTTTTTGTTCAAGGCACCTTTTGTCCTACGTTCTTGAAGTGTCAAGTGGGAAAGAAGGCAGAGCTTGAAGTGTGTGTGTCCCTGGCCAGGCACTGTAGCCCTTTGCACGGCCTGGTGTGGAGCCTTGGCAAGTGCTGCATCTGGCATTGGATGAGAGGGCGTGTAACAAGTTATCATAGTTCCACTCCTCATCCCTAGTGCCCTTCATAATAGCTATTAGTGAAATGAGGAAAAGAGGCAGTGAAGTGGTCCTTCACAGTCCCTTTTGTATGCCTTCTTTCTCACAAGGTAGGAAGCAAAGCCTTTAAAGTGATCCTGACAAATGGGAGCGTGCACAGACTCCTGTAGGGAACTTAAGCAGCCTTTCTGCCAGCCACTGTCCTCTTTTTTTATGGGATGCTTTCTGCTAAATCTCATTAGAATGGGTAAGTATTTCCAATAGGGATGGTGGAAAAAATCCAGTGGTTTAGCAGGTGCTGGCCTTATGCACTCTTCCCTCTTGTGCATTTAAAATGTTGTTGAGGCATATGGTATTATGTCATCTCAGTAAAATAATAGATGGTATCATTAATTGTGGGTTGTTGACAAGATTTTTGTGGAAGCAGTGAAGAGATACATTCTGCTGTGTGGAAAAAATTAATGTATAAATAGAAAACAGTGAAAGTGTAAGCTTTCATTTTGCCACTCATGCAAACAGGTGAAAACAGATTTTAAATGCAAATATGTATAAAAATAAGGTATTCTGAATGAATAATTTGGCTTCCTGTGGGAATGTATGAAATTGATCATTTACTCAGCATCCCCAGTTTGGAAATTGAAGCTGTGTGCTATATCAGCTTGACAACAACAGTGCATGCTCCTCTTACATTGGCATTAAGAGGTGTTTGTCGGTCAGAGATCATTAATATTTACGTGTCAGACCAAAGTATAGCATTTGCTTTTTGAATTGACTTCTTCATGGTAACTCTGGCCACATTACCTGCTTGGGGAGAACTATACAGAAGGGAGTTGTGGCAGGGGGAATCTCTCCATTCTCCATGTTTCACATCAGAGAAGTCAGGTTCATTCAACAGCAAAAAGCTGGACCCACTCTCAAAGCTGTTGCTCACACAGAAGGGAGTCTCCTGCTGTCACTCTGGTCCCCTGCTGTGACAATTTTTCTTCTAAAAGAGCCATTTCCTTGGAGCTGTACCGTGGAAATGTGGTGTTGCTCTATTCTGGCAGGTCTCTATGGTGCCCAAGCATTAATGAAGTCTCTGGGCTTGGCCTTTCATGGCTTAGTTTTCACTGTAGCATGTCCAGACCAGCAGACCACTGAGTCTTGAAGTGATCTGTTAGTTACTGACAGAAAAGTCCTAATGACATTGTTGTAAACACAGCTGTCTCCCACCCCCGGGTGGGAGTCCTTTTCTTGCAGATTTCTGAAACAGTGTGTTTATTTGTTAATTTTAAAATATAAACAAAAGGGATACTGCTATCAACAAGGGTGATAAGAAATTAAATTAAAAAGCCTGCAAAAGTTAAGCCTCATGTTATTGTCCTTCATAATCAGGACAGTTAGCCTCTTACAAACAAAGAGCAGGGGGGCTTATTGTTCCTTTGCTTGTTTCATACAGAAATATATCAATATTTTTTACATCTGTTCTGAAAGTAGTAAAGCCTTCTGTTTCTCAGGATATGTGCATTTGATCAAGTGTTCATGTTAGGCAGGCAAATTTATTGATGAGCTGAGTGTTTGAGGCAATATTATGTCTGAGCATTTTGTATCCCCCTCTGTGCATCACCCTTTTGCCAGTGAGAAGTGTTCTGGTGCTGTCATGTTCTGCTTCTTCAAGTTCATCTGCCTTGGAGGTTCACTCTTGTTTCTCCTTGCCTGTAATTAATGGTACACACTGTTTGCAAAACAGAAGGACTCTGAGTTCACCTTAGCAGTTATTTACTGTCACCCAGTTGCTTTATTTCATTATCTGTTTTGCCAAGTAATGTCTGTGGGTGTGATCAAGTGGAAAAACCTACTTGTCACCTTTTAATGGTCCATGTGGGAATCCCTGTGCATAATGGTCACTTGTCCTTGTTCTGCAGCTTGTAGATGTGTTACTGGACACAGGAGGAATGTGGATACACCCTGTTGGGATGTCATCCGTGGGAGAACCACAGAATCATTTAGGTTGGAAAAGACCTCCAAAATCATGAAGTCCAACATCTGACCAATCTTGTCAACTAGACCATGGCACAGTGTGTCCAGTCTTTTCTTGAACAGCTCTAGGGATGGTGACTCTACCACCTCCCTGGGCAGCTTGTTACAATGCTTGACAACCTTTTCATGAAGAGATTCTTCATGATGTCCAACATGAACCTCCCCTGAAACAGCTTGAGACTGTGTCCTCTTGTCCTTGTCACTAGTAACCTGGTAGAAGAGGTTGACCCCCACCTTGCTTCAAACTCTTTTCAGGAGCCAGTCGGTGACTCCTGCTGAAACTTTCTGCTAAACTCTGCTAATCCAGCTTCCATTCCTGCTTTCCTGCTGTTGATGCTTCTGCCACTGTGGGAGATGAAGAAGAAAGTAGCAACTTTGTATTTCAGGGCCTTCCTTACTGTCTTGGGGCCATTCAAGGATCCTCAGCAGCCACCCTGTAGCCAAACAAGTAAATGAAAGGAAGAAAACAGATTCCCTTCTTCAGTGATATAGAAATATTTGGTTAAAATAGCACCATGTGACACCATTCTTCTCCATAATCTCCGAAGTGATCAAGGGACCAGTGAGAAGATACTGGTGTAGAGCAGGACCTCCATTAACTTCTCACTGAAAGTGAGAGGTGAGGAGGTTCAACAAAGGTCTTCAAAGACCTCAGAGGCAAATGGTAATAGCACTGCATCCTACATGTCAGTGGCCAAGGATTGTCTGGTTTCTGTGTTTGTCTTCATGCCAAATGTATAACCTGAAGAGTAAGGCACTGGGAAGCACTGTAGTCTGAATTTAGATTTAGGGCTTTGGGGGGTTGAAGATTATATTCTGTTCTAACTCAAGGTCACACAGCTCCATAAAAAATTGTTCAAACTTTCTCCACCCTTGTTTCCCCACTGAGGATGAGGATGGTTAGGCAAAATAGGGCTCATGTTCCTCAGATGTTCTAAAACTACAAAGTGTCTTGGCTGAAGGTAAGTATTTCCATTCATATTCACATTATGGATTTTCTTTTTGCATATTTAGTACTTAATGTTTTAAAATAGTTTCAAATAGATAGAAGCTCTACATGAAAAAGGATTTACACACAACTCTCAAATCTCTGTTGCAAATTTAGATTTAGATTTTAGAAATTAAAGGTAGTGGAGATTTCATTCCTGATTCAATACAAGAACCTGACAATAAGGAATACTTATTGTCCAGCTTGCAGAGGACGATATGTTTTTCCTGGACTGTAGTCAGTCAGTTCGCCAGCATTGTTTAATGCTTCTGCATAATCTTGATTATGACTTTAACCCAGATGTCTTTTGGTGGGAAGAGTCTGCAATGGCACTGCTCACAAACAACAGAACTTGAATAGTTTTTTAGGATTTCACAATGGCATTTGACAAATGTGGCACTAGAATTAAAATATTTTGTCTGCAGAGATTCTGTCAGCCCATTTTGGAGGCGGGGGAAGAAGATCTGTTGAATGTAAGAGTAATTGTTATGTTTTCTTCCTCAGTGATACAGCTGCATTTAGTTGTCAGTTATTTTCCTTCACAATTTTAGTGTGATTTTCTTCCTATCTTCTGACTATTCCCTGGTTTGTTTTATAAAGAAATTACTTAAGTCTTGAAAGTGTGTGTTTCATAAATATCATCTGATTAATTTTAGTGTCTTTTGTTTTGCTTTGTTCCTTTGACATATCCTCATGACTTTATAACCTGAGTAATCTTTGATGCATGCTCAAAACTTATTCCCTCCACTTGACTTATATTGAAGTCGATGTTTTAAAGGCTTTGCTGCAGCAAGATCTCAGTCACCAACGTCTTGCGAGATTCATTAGTTAAGTTCTGCAAATACCATAAAATGCATGTCAGAAAGCCTATCCGTAATCTGTGGTTTGGATAGGGGAAGGTTTCTGCTTTCAGTTTGAGAGGATTTTTTTCTTTTCTTTTCTTCTCTTTACTGCTTTGAAAATGCTTGGTATTTCTAAATGGAGTACAGTCCTAAAAATTCCACTGTCCTTGAAAGGAATTTTCTGAATTCCCCTGTGTTTCCATAGCACAGACGCCCCCTTTATTGCTGGTTAGGTGGCACTTCAAAGCCTTGGTTTGTAAAATTGCTGGTTGGAAGTCACACAAGAATTTTTGTTTTAAATTAATAGGAATCTGAATCAGATTTGGGTTTTGTCAGATTTTAAAATTGAAAAACCCCATACCAGCAAGACCACAAGCACTTGTTTCATGCCAGCCTGTTTTATGATGGCGTTTCATCTTTTACTTAGGAGTGGGGATATGATCTACCACCCCATAAGCAGCTACGCAGTAAAATCCAAGAAAGCAGTATTTCCTCTCTTCGACGCTCTGCTCTTACTTACCTCCCTGCTCCCAGCACTCACTTCAGTAGGAGTTTTATTGTGACAAAAGATTTGTGATTTGACTCACTGACTTTTAGTAATATTGTTTGAAAGAGAACTATTGCATTCATTCCTAGTTAGTATCATCCTGTATTTTTTATGATGAGGCATAAATTTTGGTGAACCCTTTATGTAAAATTGCTGCTGTGGTGGTTTTACTCATCTTAAGCAGATCTACCTTCCTCTGAAGAAAACCGTGCACTTGAATGACTCTGTGGTCAATAGCATTAGAAAAACAGGTTGTCTTGGAAAAAATATATTTGCCAGTGTTATGTGTTGGAATGTGGGTTTTCCATCCTACTATTCATATTCCAGTGCTGATGAAAATTGCAGCTATTAAGTTAGTCTGCTTTGTCTCAGCCCAACCAGCATTTTACTGCTCATTTGTCACTGGCTCAGGATGAAAACTTCTGCTTGCCTTTTTTTCCAAGACAAAATACAAGTAGAATCTATTGACATTGTGCTGTAACAAGAAGCCAGGATGCTCTTCCTTTACAAGTGATCTTTGCACGTTGCTATGCACTCAATCATTAATTCCCAAAAAAATGAATGTATTTTGGAAGCTGGGTATGGGTTTCATTCTACCTCCTTGCATTGTCTGGAGAAATCACCATTGTTGGGATTGGGATAGAGAAACCACTGTAGCCAGAAACCGAATCGGTCTTTCTTTGGAGGGGAGCATGTTAAGAAATGCTGGATTTCCCGGGTTTGCAAAAGCAAGACGAAGCATGTGAAAGCAGAAGAGCTGTAAGAATGTTAATATGACTCCAATTGCTGAAACATATGGAGCCAATTGCTGGCACTGCCACAGCACAACTGGGAATGGAAATTAGCATTTTTCTCTGAAAAATATGAGATATTTCTCTTCCTGCAGTTGGTCTAATTTTTATGGCATTTTTCTTGTATAAAAGCAGGGATATTTTCAAGAGCAAGGTAAGCTATTTTGCCATCAGTATTAATTTCTGGTCTTGTTTTTAGTGCATTAAAAAAGGAGAATTATGCAAAGAAAGAAAAATATGAAGAGGACTTGGTATGCCGTTGAGCATATTCTCATAACTTTGACACATTCTTGCTGATCGCATGATGGCACACACTGAGGCAGGAACTCCTAATAATTTTGAAAAAAAATACACTGATATCTTGGAGGTGGTACACTGACAAACTGTAAGTTTCAATTGTATTTGGGTTGTGATGTGTTGTCTTTGATCTTTAACACAGATCTGTATTTCAGCTCATTGATGTGATGAGTCACTTTTAAAAATAAGATCTAAGAACTTTTAAAATCTTAGATTTTGATCGTAAGAATCCTTTAATATTAAGAAAAACTTTATGGTAACCTCAAAAATAACTGTGCTCCAAAGAAATGATTACTTGATTTGTGCTCGCAGGTGAACTTTCCTCATTCTACTCCATTCCTTCTTTTCTGATTTTAGAATTGTTCCAAGTGGAGACAGGAAGGCTTTTTAACCCTGTGGCATCTGTAATTTTTAAAGGAGACTTTTTGCTGTTTTCTTTTCTGTTCGCAAAGAGTTTTTTCTAAAACCTTACTTTCTTTTTATTGCTGCTGTTATTACTATTATTAATTTATTTATTGCTATTATTCCTTAGTGGATCAAGCAAATATATATTCAATTTTATGCCTAGAGATTTAAACATACTTAGAGCTGATTACTGGAATATCACCATGTGTAAACACCAGATGTTTAAGGACATTTTTCATATATAGATATAGAAATAATTAGTATTTCTTGGAACCTCTGCCTTCAATTGGCAAGTTCCCTCTGTTTCTAATAAAGCAGGTCATCCCTGTTGTGGTTGACAATATCACTGAAAAATAGTACTTAAGCTACTTTGTATAAAACAATGAAAGAGAAGTCTTATACAGTATCTTTTCTTTCTCTTGTTGTACTTGTTTTGCCACAGTGTCAGAGGGGAAAACTAAGGCAGGGGAAGAGGATGGCCTTCATTTTTAAAGTCATTTAGATTAAATTTCTTCTAAAAATATACTTCAATACAAAGCTGCATGTCCCTTCTCATTATTTAAAATTACCAACCCAAGGTGCAATGTATTTTGGTCAGCAGGAGACATAACTGAGTGCTCACCTTATATGTAGCTCCCATGCACACAGTGACTCAGTGGGCGGCTTCTTTTATGAACTCTGCAGTGTCTTCATTGGTTTGACTGGAATGTTTCCAGGTTTGAAAGCAGTTCAGGAGAAAATTGCCACTGGATTCAGTTACATGGAGCGTAAGAACTGGTTGGATGTTCTTTTTTTTTTTTTTTTTTTCCCCTCCCCTAGGTAAAAAGAGCCAGTTTTGTCAAAACTAATGTGTTTATAGGAACATATCCTTTTTTGATGAAATTTCCCTGGGAAAGAACTAGGTACAATTTCTTGTGAAAATTCCGTTTAAAATACGGTGCTGTTGCATGTATAGACTTGAATACATATTGAATGTGAAAAGCACTAGTCTAGAGCAGTCCTGCTGTGCTGCTTATTTGCCCAGTTCCTGGCAATAAATGGCTTAGTGGCTCTGAGATCAAGGTTGCATCCAGGCTATTAACCTTCACAGTGATCACTGGATCCTTCCTCTGTGATCTGTTTTGCAGCTGTTCATACTTCTGGCTACCAAAGTGTCAGGTGGTGTGAGCTGCACAGCTTAGCCAGGCTTTTTCTGAGAAAGCTCTTTCTGCTGTTGGCTTTAAGTCTGACAAGTAGCTTCTCTGGGCAACCCATCCTTGTATTCCTTGCCACTTGTCCACATTACTTGTGATTTCTTTAACACACCTTTATTGCCCTGTTCTCCAGGTTTTCTCTCTTTCCCAAAGTGGAAGCTATGTGATCACTTTTGTTACCTTCTCCTGTAGCTTCTCAATTTCCTGTATGTGGTTATTGTGAGATGAGGTGCCCAGACAGCCAAGCACTATTTCAGATGCTGTTGCAGCAGCACATAACAGGGCCCCTTCTGTTTGTTGAATGTTTATTCTTAAATAAGTGAAGTTTGTGAAGTCCTGTCACTCTGGAGGCCATTTCTCTTTCTAGTCCAGGGCTCAGTCCCTCCACCCTTGGGCCCATGTGCCACTGGGCTTGGAAAGGATGGTCCCAAGGCTCTGCTATTTGCTAGTGATTTGGCATGAAAGAGCCACCCACTTTCCTGCAGTGGAGCTCATTAAAAACTGTAGATTTGCAATCTCATGTTCCTTCACTTTTTATGTATCTCTTACTCTATCAACTTTGATAATCTGAGCCCTTCTGAAGAGTGAAGCACTGCTGATACCAATTTCTTTATAACTTCCCTAAAACCAAATACTACTCAACATTACCGGGTTTTAAATGAAATATAAGAAGGGAAACAATTTCACATAAAATGTCATATTTTGAAAAGAAAAATAGGTTCTGGGTTGGAGTTTGTGGTTCTTTTTTTCATTTTGTTTTTTTTAAACATGGATGATCCTGACTACTGAGGTATGAGGAGCACAGCTGTGTCCTGCCTCCACTTCTATGCTCTTCCTCTACTTGCAAAGTGCCTGATTTTCCTGTCGGGAGATAACAGCTCCACTTATCCAAATTGTTGTATCAGTCAGAGTGAAAATTAGAGTCAAATTTGTTGGGTTCTTCAGCATGTCTCTGCATTTTACAGCATGTTAACATAAATTAAAGCAATGTTTTTGTTACCTGAAGAGTTCTGTCACTGCGCTATGAGGTTTAGATTTGACTAATTATAATGTCAGACTATTTTTCTGCCTTTAATGAAAGTTTTTTCTTCAATCTGCTTCTATTGTTACATTTGGTCTCTTGGCAAAGTACAATGCTGAAGAAGTGTTTTCATTTTATAAAATGATTACTAAAAGTGAAGTGTTTACTTCCCCCAAAAATTTTCAGTAAGTATAGGCAATTTTATTGATGGAAACTTTAGAAATTAAGTTGAAAATACAACCCTTTAATATTAGTCGGTTGTTCCACAAATAATGGCAGGGAAATAAGTAGAGGTTAAAAAAAAATTGAAATAACCTAACCTCCAAATTACTCTTTACATTCAGATCTCAGCTTGAGTAAATCAAAACTGCTGTATGAAGTGATATGATCTATTTTCACTTAAAACATTTATCTAAGTCAGTGGAAATATGCTATTTGCACAAGCTGGCTACTGGGGTATTACAAAGATTGTCCTAAGAAAAACAGCTGCCTTTTTGATTCAACAATGGGGCCTAAATACTTGAAAACTAAAATTAGGCAAATAGTTGATGTTATTGTTGCCCAATTTATTCCTGCTTGCAATGAAGAATGGTGTATCTGAGAAGGACTGGCAAAATCTGGATCCAGACTTCTAAATTCTGGTATTTTGGATCCAGAGCTCTGGGTTGGAATGATGAGTAATTTTCTTCTGGTTTAAAGCATGTTGAAGTTATTTCCTGCAAAAGGAGGAGAAGCATGATGGAACCCTCTGAAGTTCTTCTGCAAGTGGCATCTGACCTTAACGTGGGAACTTCAGTGGGTTGGTTGTTGGTTCAAATGAAGAGGAGCTTTCCAATCTGCTGTAAATAAACAACAAAGCTTCAAAGGAGACAAGTTACAGCGATACAAACTGCATGCCCTATACCTCTTGTATTGATTAAATCATTCTCTAAACCTGTGGACATTTGACACCTCAATCAGCTTTCCCAAGTTGTACATCAATTTTTTTTGGTCGTAACAGCTCAACTTCTAGCATAGATATATTGCAAATATAGAAAGATGCTTCAGCAAAAATACTAGGAAGGCTTTACAATTTACTTTTGGGGCAAGGGTCACTAACTCCTTTGATATTTTCTTTTCCTCCTTCTGCATGGTTCATTAAATTCCCTGAAAGGATGGTGTATGTTGTGCACATAAATGAACTAGCAATAACAAGGTCCCATCACTTACGTCTAGTAACTAGTTTAAAAAAACCTGAACAACAAACTCCAAACCCCTCTACTACTGAATGGGGCTATCTTCACACAAGTAGTGTCCAAGTACTTTTAAATCTTTGTAAGTCAAACTTGTAAGAATATATTGCACTTATGAGTTGCAAGGACCTTTGTCAGATAATTAGTGTATTTATTATGAATTACTTTAATAATAATTGGTAGGTAATGTAGGTCATGTTGTTAGGTATTGATATATCTGGTGTTTAGTCTCATTGTGTTCATCATACAAAGTGAACTGCAAGCCACTGGTCTTAAGGGACAATTGCTACATCTGGCAAGAAGAGGTGTTGAGGAGTAACCTTTTGAATTCGGTGTCTGTGGCCAAGAGTTTTTACCAAGACTGCTAATTACTATATACTTTTTGTGACAGAAATTATAAATCCACATTATCAGTGTCTACATCTTCATTCACATTATTCAATGCAAATTAATGTAAAAATACCATATTGCAAAATGTTGCAATCATTTGTGATTTATGGTTGCAACATGCTTATTTTTCTCCCCTCATCTGTGGAATTTTTCATTTTTTAACTTCAAGGACTCTCATGATGACATTATTGTTACTATTATTAGAAGTATTGAAAAAATTAATTTTATTATAATTACTTCAATAAGGAAGGTATTCTTTCTTCTTTGTTAACATGTTTCTGAAAAAATCCATTTTCAGAAGTTTGGTTCAGCTGATTGTAAATATTTTTTTCATGAGAATTTTTCCCATGAGCTATTACTGATGTAATTAGTCGTGTATATTAGCATTAAAATAGTTACACTTTTTCAAAGTCAGATTGCATTTGCCTAAAACAATCCTTGGCCATCTCTCCTGTTCTTGCTTCTCAGGCCTTGAAGGAAGCAGGACTAACCCAAGAAGATTAGCAAGGTCACTAAATCTGAATTTAGGAAGGATCAGAGCTGGTGTAGTCTGTGTTTATTCCTTCCCTTTAGGATTACAGATGCTCCTTGCACAGCTAGAGTTCATAGGATAGAGGAACTGATAAAGATGGGAAAGACAACTGAGCAATTTTTGCTTCAGTAACATAATCCCTAGTAAAATCCTTAATGATATCAATGGGCTTTAAAACCAACTTGTTTTCTCTCTGCATGATGAGATCCTTACATATTATCACACAGTGCTTCAGCTGCTCGCTGTCTAGAAATCACAGGATGAGTCAGTGCAAGCATAAGGAAAAGTCACCAAGTTTTGTTCTTCTCTCTAGTCTTATGTGGTGATCTCTAAAATACGACCTTGGAATTTGTCTGGGCGTAAATAAAAGAAATAATAAACGAAAAGTAATAAATGAAACTGGACTAGTAACACTAGTAATACAAGTCCATTTTAGCTCAATTTTCTGCAATGAAAGAAGCCTTTGAGGTCTGCTGCCCTGAAAAACACTTCAAGGTGAACTGTATTATCCAGTGAAAATGCTTGACTCAAGGAAATAACAAGAAAGGGGAGGAACTGGCTAATTCAGAAGTGAAAACATTTTTTCATGTTTCCCATTCCTGCTGTCCAAACTTATTTTCATTCTGTGCCTCTTGTTGTTTCTTCCAACTAAATTTCTTCTTTGACTTCTTTATTTCTAAAATGCTCTCCCTTCTTTATACTCACTGTGTTTTTTTATTTGAGTGCTAATGGCATCACTTCAACAGGACAAGGAATAAAAAATTAAGTGTGTGTAAGAGGGCTGAAGGAGGAAAGGCCTTCAAGCAATTAGGTTAATAAATATTCATTTTTATTTGTATTGCATTCAGAATAAAGGAAAGGGAAGAAACAAAGAATTCTGCATTTGATGTTTGCCAGAAAATAGTGTGCTCTGAGGCATCTCTTGCTGTTAATGAATGCTTAGTTTTGTCTGTCTTCTTGCGTATTGATAATACTTGTTAAAACAATGACCTTTTCCTCATTGTCCCTCCGATCCAAATACATTTTGCCCAGATGGTTAGTGTAGGTGTTGATCTGGTAGCTTTGGAAATCAGTGAAGTTATCTGCTAGTTTATTTATTGTGATATTTCTGTATGAATCTCGTTGTTGACAGAGATTTTATTTCAGTGCTGATCAATCGATGAGTCTGGTTTCCAGCTGTCTCGCTGGCTGCAGAGCTCTCTGTTGCCTTCGGTAGTGTCTGTGGGCTTGAGGTGAGCTCTGTGCACACAGATGTCTTCCATACCCAGATGTGACCCCACAGCAGGGAGCCTCCCACAAGCTTCCCTCAAATGTTTCCTTTAGATGACTGGTTGGAACCTAATGAAATCTAGAACTGATAGTCAGAACTGAGCTATGGAATGTTGGCTCCATAAGCCAAGCACAATTAATGAGTTGACTAATTAGCACTTTTTGAGCATCTCCATTGTTGAGGGGAATTGAATGAAGTGGATAAGCTCTCTGAAGTATTTCCCTTCAGAGTCAAAAGAAGCATCTGCCTTGTTCCCATAAAGTTTCCTTCAGAGAATTTTCAGTTTTGAATTTCAAGCAATGTTTAACTTGTAACAAGCACTTGCAAGCATCTGTATGCAAAAGAGATGGACACTGAGATATGAGCTTAGTCTATTCAATTGCTTTATTCCATGAAATTTGCTTTAGTCCATTAAATGTTTCCTTCATCCATTTCTTCCTGAATCATGGAGCTTTGTTCTCCACAGCAGGTTGCTTCTGACAAACCTCATGGCAGCTGTGTGAAGACTGGAAGCAGTAACATCCAAGTAATGCAGCCAGAGCAGAGTTGGCAGAAGGATAGTGAGGCCAGAGGTTTTAGCGACCCTGGTAAACCATGATCCAGGGAAACCTTTCCTTTCAGCAGTGATAGCTGGGATATCAGGCAGCTGTCATAAAGAATCAAAGTTCATGTGTTTTCTTGCTGCCTTGGGTACTAGTTTCTTGTTATGGTTAGTTTTTGGTCTTGGGACTTGAGCAAGCAAAAAAGATCTGTTCCTGTTACGGCTGTGCAAGAATTCTGCTTTGGATCATGCAGGTAAGAAGACCTGTGATTATATGCTGGAGAGCAGTCCTACAGAGAAAGCCCTTACACTTTATTCAGGCTGTCTTACTATAGGAGCTTAAGCAGCAGGAATAGACTAGTTATGTTGTTTAGGCTATTGGATAGGAAATGCAGCATGGAAAATCTGGCTGTTTATGGACAAGAACTCCTACTGGCCACATTTACCTGAAAACCAGTTACAATGGACTCTGGAGTTTTTTAATGTGCTGAATGAAGGCTGCATTTGATTATAAGAAAGAAAGATGTTAATGTGAAAGGACTTTATATAAGTGTGGAGAGTGGTGGTCTGAAACCCATGAAACTCAAAAGATACTTACTGAAGAGGGTCAAATGTGTGGAATGAACAGTTGAAGTGACCAGAGATAGGCTTGCTTTTTTGTGGGGTAGGCTCGCTAATTAAGAGCTCTTTAAATTGAGGAAGGAAAATTGTAGATTTCCTTGATAGAAATAGTAAGACTAAATGAAATTGAATTTTTCCAGTGTTAAAAATAAAAAAAAATTATAGTGGAATACTTATGGGCCATTTTATCTATATAGTATATCAAATAAAGATTATATTAGTAATTTTTAAAGTGGTGAATAACGTGTAGTGCTCACCAAATATTTGTAATTGTGTGTGCCTGTGGAATGTAGCCAGGTTAGCGCAAGTGATCTGGTGGTAGTGGTAAGAGTGGAGTCAGTTTGCAAGACTTCTGCCAATATTTGATTATCCAGAATAATATTAGTCTGTATGATTGACTGACTTCTGAAATTTTTTTCTTTCTCTGAAGTATATTTGTATTGTTTTTCAAAAGGAATTAGGCAATTTTCTCTATTTCAAGCACTAAGCACTCATGGAGTGTATGAGTTGTTCAGTATTCTAGCAGCCTTCTGAAGACTTTGCTAAAACTGTGCCCTTTGCATGTTACTAACCTCCAGGAGCTTCAATTAATCTGTTTGGTTCATGAGGCTTACAGATATTTTTGCTCAGAAAACTCACCTTTAACAATGTTTTCTGGTACTTCCTCCATGTCTGCTCTTTTCTCCACATTAGCTGGTGGAGAAATGAGAATCTTTTACAGTTAACCTCTTTAGTGTATTCATTATTCTAATTAGTTGAAACAATTCTCTGTTAATTGTTCTTGAGGTTACCATATAAATGCTTCCAGAAAGGGTACATGGTACATGAAATGGTCCTTGTCAGCAAATGGACGCTCCATCCACGGGAAACAGCGGAACGTTTCAGAAAGACAGTCTTTAGCATGACTTCCTTCTCTACATTGCCCAGGGCAAGCCTATGTCTATTCATTGGCTCTGGTGGGAACACAGTCTCACTAGATTAAACTCTGCTTTTGTAAATACCCCCTCAGCTGTACAGGTCACTTTCATTAAATCAATCAGAATCAGTCAGTTGTTCATTGATGAGGTTCTTAAACATTTGCAAGTCAGCCTTCTCCAGCATGTCTTAGGGGAGTCCTTATGCTCCCATTTCAAGAAGAAATGTTTAGCCATCTCCTGTGAAGTATTGTGTCATTTTGGCACCTTGCAGCACTGTGCAAAGCTCATTTGTTAGGAGGCGTTTGAAGTGGGAAATATCTCTGGTGAAGGTGTCAGAGTTGAAGACATGAATCCACCATTGCCGTTAGATATGCAGACAGAATCTTGGTACCTGAGAGTTAGGATTTAGGGAAAATAGCTAAAACACCTGGTACCTCACCCAGCTATAGCACTTTTAATTGCTGCTTTTTCTATTTTTTTTTCTACATCTGAAGTTCTCTTATTAGAATCAATCGGCAGCAGTATTTCTCCTCCTCCCCCTGCTTCCCACTGCTCTGTGAAGAAAAATGTGGCTCTTAGGGATTGCAGGGAACAGCACAGTCAAGAAAATTCTTTGTATTTTTAAGAAGTGGGATGATGGCTCTTTTGCCCGAAGGTAAAACTCAGTTTGAGCAGTAGGGGGCATGGAGAGTGTGTGTGAGCATAACTGCAGGCTGAAAAACCTATGTCTTACTTGCTTCTACGCCTTGTTCTAGAGGGGAGGTCGAAAGGCAGCTTCAAGTGTGCTGCATTGCTCTTTTCTAAATCTCCCAGCTCTTGGGGGTCTGACTTTTCAATGAGAAGTGGGCAGTGCTAGGATGAAACATCTACCTTTTTGTGAGTTACAATGTCCTGTGCTTTAAAAGAGCGATTCCTATAATTATACCTATATCCAGATGTTATTCAGACACTTCAGCTTAGTAGCCTGGAGTTCTGCAGCTCAGCCTGTGGTCTCAGGGGAGGCCAGTGCTTTAGGAGGAGGAGTTGCACCCTCTCTTACCCTCCTGCTTTCTTCTCCAGCATTCTTTTGTACTCCTAATATTTGAATCCCTATTACCCCCAAACAGAGGCTTGTAAGAAAGGATTTTGGCACAAGAGGCTTCTGGCATATTATTTCCTCCTTTGTTCTCCCCAAAGGATGGGATCCCTAATCTCCTGATTGATTTGGAGCCAGCTCCCTGCTGCCGAGGGAGGGATGTGAAGCTTTTCTGCCATCATCCCTTTGAGATACACTGCTGGAATGTGCCACTAATCACAAGGAAGAATTTCCCCTTCCTGCTGGCTGTTGCTCAATGCACTTTGGTTTGCCCTGGGTTGTGCTTCTGGCTGGTATCATTGAGGCCTTCAAATTGGAGCTGTTCCTTCATTTCCTTGTGTCTGGAGACAATTTTGGAAATAATCCTGTTCTGTTATCCTCCGTTATCTTGTTAAGGCCGCTGGCATGGCTTGTAGTGTGTCACCAATTTGCCTGCATCCAGAGCTCCTGGTTCTTCCCTTGTTTCTAAAACCACTTGAAGTCCATTCTGCAAAATGGGGGTCACTGGAAAGTTCTGTACCTTCCTTTGCTTTGCTGCTGGACCCTGATGTAGGTTGCTGAAGATGTGAATTCCTGACCCTGGGACAGTATTTGTTTTATTTGTTTTCACTTCTTCTAGCTGAGAGTGGGAGTTCACAAGTTTACTCTGTATCTATAGGAAGGCAGCAAAGTTGTTGTAGACATGCAAATATGCTGTGTGTCCCTTCAGGTTTGCATCATGAACTCAAGAGGAGAAATAACTCAGGGTTTCTCATAGAGGGCTGATACACTGCAACCAGGTCCCTGACTTTTACCCATTTGTGCCTTTCTCCTTGGAAGAAGTGTCACCTTCTGCCCATGACTGCTGGCCTAGGAAGCCTAGGCTGGGACTGTAAGCACTGTTTTTCAGGTCAATATGATGAGCACAACAAAGTGTTCAAATCAGTTTGGGGAGTTTTTTTAAGATATAAATTAATCTGAAGTACTGGTCTGCCAGCTCCAGGTGCTACCAGTAATATCATGCAGGCATGAATGGAGATCTGAGGAGCTGGCAGGGATGTGGTTCTTCTCTCTTCCTCCAATGAACCTAGTCACTTAGGAGGAGAAACTCCATCAAAGCATCTGTCCAGTTTGTGGGGGTTTACCCAGGATGTTCCTAGGGATTATTACAAATATGTGTTAGTAATTTCACGATGGTTGCAGGAGTAAAACTAATTTTTGTCTAAATAAGTGCTTTTGTGGGTACTGTTGCATGTGAATGTTATTAGGTGAGCAGCTACGTTAAAGTCAGTCAAATTCAAATTTATCACTCTTCTTAAACATACCATGTGTAGTGTTCTGGTGAGGTGGAATGGGAAAATTGGGTATTTAAATTGCACAGCAACAGCATAGCTGCTTGCAGTACCAAAGGATGATAATGAATTTTCAGTTATTCTTTGTTGCTTTTACGTAATGATACAAAACAGAAATCTGAGGCTTTTCTTCTTTCCTCTATATTTTATTTCAAGGAATAGGATCATTTCAATTGAAATAGAATTTGCTTACTCTACCATTAAATGCAGCTAACTAACCTCACCTATTCCATGCTGTGCAAACCTTTTGACATGGTTTCATTACTGCCTCATAATCAGTAAGATTTGCTATTTACTTGAGTGTGGGAAGCAGAGTTTCCTTCTGTTTGGCAGATTTTATTAAAATCTGAGGACTTTCAGGACCACAGTAAATTAAGGCTGTATGCAGGGAATTTGTACAAAGATACATAACCTACATGTTATTAACTACTAATAAAACTTAATTAGTTCCTTAATTACCTACTAATGAAACTTTTGGCTCTCCAAACTGTGATTTGTCAGTGGTGGTCAGTTTGCATGGGACTTCAGGGTTCAGCTGTAGCGAGGACTTTCAATGAGGAGTATAAAATTAAGGCACATTATGGAAAGCCTTGAAGTTGCCTCACATCTTCTGAGCTGATCAGGGGTTTTGTTTTCCCTTCAGTGAAGCACAGATTATTTCTTATACAGTCTTGCTGAGAAGTGGAATTCAATGCATCACATCTGCTTACAGCATTGCATAAGATGAAGTGACATTTCAGGTAAATGTTTGGTATCATTCTGTGATGGTCAGTGATCAATGGCAAAGACTCTCAGCAGACAATTGGCCCAAAGGTTTGGGACTTAGTGATCTGAAAACCACTTTGCAGAACACAGCCTTGTTCTGAATAAATGTCAGGAGTGCAGATTGTGATGAGGGAACACAAGATATTGCCTAGAATATCATGTAACTCTTCAGAGTTTTTCTTTACTTATTTATTGTGTAAATGTACACTTCAATTCCTGTCCACTGTTGAGAATAAAAAATTATTTGAGGAAACTCTTGAATGAAATTTTATTTCTCATCTTTGGAATTTGTGAAGCCTGTTTATTTAGTATCCATTCAGAAAGAAAACTCTGAATTGAGAATTTCCAGTCTTTCAGGGGAATCCAAGAGACTTATGTAAAATTGTTGTCTTTGTTGATAACATTGCTTTCTAGAGTTTGCAGAGAGAAGTGTGTTATTTAACGTAACTCTCATTTAAACAAGTTCTTCCCAACATGTTTCTAACAGGAAGTGTTGGACCACTATGTCACAACAGCTGTCAGATGCTCTGTAAAGATAGTTACCCCCATGTACTTGGTTGACCCTGTAAATAAAATTCGGATATACCTTTAAAGTAATTGGCCATGCTATAGTTAAATTTTTCTCTGGTAAAATATAATGTTTTTGCCAGGTGCAGGGCAGGCAAGCAAGCAATAAGGGGGGTAATGGGGAGAATGGAATTGATTATAGGTGGTATAAATTTCAGATGATGTAAAGTATCAGCTCTTTGCACAGGGAAACCAGTGATTAAAGACCTGGATAGTTCTACACAATTGACTTATACTCTGGTGTAGTGTTCTCCAAATTGCAAAACCAATCAAGCACCCTAATTGCCTTCATTCAAAACCAGTCACCAATTTGATTCTGTTACCAGCCAAATAAGACAGCATAAATCAGGCAGTGTGGGTGTCAGGGAATGCTCAATTGGGACGCAGCCAGATCTTATGTAAACCTAACAATAGTGTATTAAATCCACGGCCAGGGGAGCCTTGCAATTTTCACTTCAGACCTGCATCTCCTTTCGGCTTTCTGTGACGTGGTAAGTGTAGAACTGAAAAGCTCCAGCTCTGAATGCCAACCCCAGCTACGATGGTGTGGCTTTACAATGGCTGTGGTGTAAGCGAGGCCTAAACGGGGCCTTTACTTTGTAGTGTCTGCTTTTATTAGGATTTTTTTGTAAAAGGCTCTAATGGGATTTACTTTGCTCCCATTGAATCAAACTGTTAGTGACATTAGTGAGAGCAAGTTCAGACCCCAGTCAGCTTTTCACTGTTGTTGTACAAGCATTTATTGGTTTCTTTGAGTGGAGTGGAGTGAATTAATTTTCATCTTCAGCATGCATTCTCTTTGCTTTTGTGCAAATATTCTATTTTTGGGGGGAAAAAAAATTCTGTACTTGAAAATCTCACCGTATTTCAGCATGCCTGTCACTCAACAGTGTAAATGGGAAATGGAGCTGTATGACAACTTTTGGATCTCGAACACACTGAATGACTATGGAAACAATGAAAGATTGCACTGTGCCTGAGGAATCTTTCTTTGGAAGGAGGGATTAACTGCTCTCCAGCTATCAGTAGGAGAGAATACCCATTAAAATATCTCCACACCCAATCTGACTATCATTTTAGGAGGTGCAGTCACAGATAAGCAGTGGAAGATCTTGTTGCTCAAACAACAGTTGTTAAAAGCAAATAGTTTAAACAGATGCTTGAAGCAGAAAAAGAAAGGATATGTCTGCCACTGATGGGGCCATGTAAGAAGTCTTGTAACAAATTTTGACCACTATACATAGAAATCTAATGTGAAGTGTAAAAATTGAATTGTCCTATATTAAAAAAGGGCGAAAGTCAAAAGAATTTAGAAAACTTCCACGTCTTTCAAACGTGAACAAGAGAACAGTGCATAAAAAGGACAAAATTACAGAATAAACCTGGAAAGGAGGTATAGAACATTTCACTGATACATTAAAAACTAGGAATGCCATGCTGAAGACTTGACCTATCCCTCTCATTCTGCCAATAATAAAAGAACATGAGCATCTGATTTCTGACAAAATGTAAAGGCATTCCATAAAAAGAAAGTAATACTTTATGCAGAAAATATTGAACCTGTGTTATTTCTACAGGAGAAAACACATTATGGTTATTATGACCACTACCTACTGCCTTTACAAAGATACAAATACAAAAATAATTCATTCTTAGGTTTCAGTATATAAATGTATCTGAAAAAAAATTCCTCTGCTGATGAATAGCATTACTCAATTTTCCAGGTGTGTAATACTGTTTGTTTTCTTAGTTCTCTAATATATTACCTCTAAACTGGCGAACAGGATGTTAGATTCTAAAACAATGGCAAAGAATTACTGTGAGTGTTTGAAAAAATATATTTCCTGTTGCTGAATGTTTTCTGAAATAGCTGGAAGATACACTCTTTGACTTCCTTTGGCTGTTAAGTAGAGGTAAAACACACTGTTCTAAAATAGCAAAGAGTTGAAGGCACAAGAAGAATTGCAACCAGTTTCAAGTAAGCAAACATTGTCATAACCTATGAATTCTGGTCAGTTTTGTGTAATTACTGTATTCAGTTCATGGCTTCATATCTGGAGGTATGTAATTTCTGATCTTGGACGAGGGAGAGAAACAGAGTGTCATGCCCGTGTTGGACACGACTGCATATGCAGGACTTGGTCCAGGAGGAAGGAAGCTGGCTACAAAGAAGTTATGCATGACTTGGTGGAGAAGTCAAAGGAAGGCCAATAAAGACTTTTTTAGGAAGGTCTGACCTAAGCAAAAACATCACTGGAGACAGTTCGTAACACTAGAACAATTTCTTGACTGTCTGTGCAGTCCTTTCTCAAGCTTATGGGTCTGCCTGTTGGCCGCCAAGGAGATGAGCTGCAAAAAGGATAATTAGAACTATGAGAAGGAGATAACCTCATGCTATTAGAGGATGAGCAGGAGGGAAGTAGGCCCACTGGTGGTGATAGGAGAATGTGCAGACAAGTGAGGCGCTACTTCTGTAAGGAAACATAGAGCTGCTGGGCTGAAAGTGAGCTGAGGAAGACAAGGAAGGAAACTCGAGCCTCTTCTCCCAAGAGTATGGTGAGTGTCTGCTCAGAAAACCCCTAGGCTGGGGTTGACTCCACTCAAATGCAAGTATCTCATTCACTCCTGCAAGTTTCTCATCCAAAACCCAAAATGTACTGATTTAATGGTAGAACCTGGAAGAGAGCAGTGGAGCCTGATGAGCATGAAGAAGCCCTTCCACCCATGAGCCCTCCCCTTTCATGTGCCTAGGGGAGTGTGGAGAATTTCTTCTGAAAAGTGGTATTGTAAACTGGACAGAGGAAGGAATTGAGTGCTTCTCCTCATGAAATCCAATTGCATAGTAAATACTTTTTCTTTCTCTTTTCACTGGTCCCCTTTCTGCTATTTTCTCTTCCCGTATCCTGATTTTCATTCCTTCCTAGTCTCTCACTTCTCTTCCATTCTTATTTCATGTCATTTCATCATTGCTATCTTCTTTTGCTCAGATTCTGGAAACATTTATATCCTTTTGCTAAATATACCGGTGCTGTAGTCTCTTTGCCTTTTTCCTCCAAATGACCACATTCTGGACCCTGTGTTCCACTGCCTGGCCCACATTCTCCATCTGGCCTTCCCTTACCATATTCCCAGACATGCAGAGTACTTGAGGCTTATGTGGGGTTTAAAGAAAAAAGCTACAGGTGCAGATATCCATTTCCTCCTTGCAGCAAGCAGCCAATTCTGTGGAGGCAACAGCAACACGAATAAGACTGTCCTGCCAAACCCTGAGATGGTGTCAAGCTACCCCTCTTTTTAGAGGAACAAACATATGCAACATATTGATCTTTCATACCCTTCAGAAAAATCTCTGTGTTTTTATGGTGAGTGGCCTGAAAGATCTGGTTTTGCAGGATGTGAACAAAGAATCCCAGATTTCAGTTTGCAGGCAGATGGACCTTTAAACAAAACTCCCTGCACAGCAGGGACATCTGTTACAATTTGTGATCCACAAACTTTAAGGATACTCAAAATTCAGCTATGGGGCTCAATCCTTAGCTAGACCCAGCAGGAGAAGTAAAAGGCAAAGTCTGTGTGCTGTGAGCTTTGCTGAGAGCTGAAATAGTTCCTGCAGCAAACTGGAACTATGTGATTTTAACCTCATATTGTCTGGAGCATTGTTTGGACATCTTTTCTTCCAATTCTTTATCCTAGAAGACCTGACTAAGGAGATGGAGACAGTGACAAGCAGTTTGGTGTAGCCATTAGAGGGGTACTCTACATTAGGATGACATTTTTAGAAATAAATCCTTCCTGAAACTGTGCCAATGGCAATTTTTCATTCACCCTGTGGAAGCAGGAGCCAGCCCAATTGTTTGCATTTACATTTAATACATTCTGCATCTTCTGTTTGGAGTTAAAGGGTACTAAATAATTTTTGTCCCTGGCGTTGAGTGTTGGAGACTATAGAACTGTTTCTGCTCTACTTTTAAAAAAGGTTCATTAGCTGGTGAATGATCTGCATTTAGGAAAAACCAATAATTTTCTATTAAGTACCAGGAAATAATTTATTCAGTGCGTCTCTTCTTTGCAATTTCCAGGGTTTTCTGGAAAAATTATATGGCTCTTTTCATTGCAGTGGTCATTTCTGATGGCACTGGCACTTGTGCAGACATTACATGAAAAGAATAGTTTGGATTTTTTTCCCCAGAATGGTTAGTACTAAGGGTCCTTTAAGACACGGCTTAAGTGCTTTGCCTCTTTTGTCACTCGTTAAATGTGTATGCTTTCTTTTCTTCAACTTAATTTTTTTGGCAAATACTCCTTCAACTGTATTCCTTGCAAACATTAAGCGAGGAATTCAAGGAGCTTTGCTTAGATGCTCACAGTGTGTTTTACTTGGACAGATAGGACAAACATAAAATTCATAGGACTGTGTGGCTGGCACACCACATGCTATATTTTAAAAGAATTCTATTTTTAGCCTCCCTGTTCCTGATGCTTTTAGACGTGAATTAGTATTATGTTTATAGAAATTCTGAACTCGTATCTGTGAATATTTAAAAAAAAATAAATCCAGAAGGTGCAAACTTATAGGGAAGCAGAGCCAAAGCAATTTCTATTTCTTCTTCTGGCGAATATTTAGGAGAAATATTTAGATATTTTAAGCTCTGCTTGACAAGTTTCCCTTAATATCTCAGGCTCTTCTATCCCTAATTGCTGGTGTCACAGCTTTTCCACAGTTGTGCTCATGCCAGCAATGGCTTGGAAAAGCCGTCTGTAATCTAAAATTTTATTTTGAAATTCATTTTACAGGGTATACCTGGCAAGAAGTCAAAGTGTTTCATTGTGTGATCTTTCCACTTTCCTCACTACACAACATGGCTATAGCTCTCCTGGCACTTCTTTCAGGGGTAGGCTCTCCCCACCTCCCAGATCTGTCTCCACGTGATCTGACCTTTCTCATTTTGGGGTAGAAATGTGGAAATACAGTGTGAATATTAATTTGCAACTGAACTGTGTTCTCCAGCAACAACCTTCGCTCTTAGATACAGTAGGGAAAAAAATTGATTTACCATCTGGTGGTGTCAGACTGATGCTTCATTGTGCCCCTTCAGAAGAAAAAAAAAAAAAAAGGTAGGTCTCCTAATGTACTAGTTTGAAAACAAACCAGTGGGAGGCACCAAGTCAGAATAACAATTTAATGGCAATTAAAGAAAAGGGGAAAAAAAGGTAAAAGAAAACACTGTCAAACTGACAGAGTCAAGGTACAACCTGACACCCTGTTAGGCAGGGTGGTGGGAGCAGTCTGGTAGAATGGTGGCTGCAGTCCTCTGAAGCAGTGATCCTGTAGTAAAACAGTCTGCTCTTCCTCAGGAAGTCCAATGGTGGCTGTGTAGCTCCTGTCCTCTGGAAATCCAGTGGGAAGGGTTGTCTCTGGTGTTCAGCCTCAGATTATATCCACGATGGGCTGCTTGGTTCCTCCCTCTGGGTGGAGCATCTCACAATGGGGTAACGAGTCATGAGGCAAAGTGTTGATTAGGCTCATTAACAGAAGATAGTCCGGAGGGAGTTATCTCTGAGTCATGAGGCAGGACAATGATGGGCCATTAACAGAAAGATAGTCTGGGGGGAGGAGGCAAGGAAACACTGCCCCACCTGATTTCAACAGCTGATGGGGATGGTAATAGAATACACTGCAACCCAGGACACCTAATTACCTCCTACTGTTTCTCCCTAGTTTGGGGTAACATTAAAAGGAAGAAACTTGTGTTTTGTTGATAATATACTCAAAATGACTGGCCCTTTTCTGACCTTTAGGGAATATTCAATAGAAGAAACTTACTGTTTTTACAGTGACTTATAGTGGTTTTTATCTATTGAATAGTTAATATTAGATGGAGTGTCCCGTGATTGTGCAGCTCTCAGTATTACCTAATGTTATTTGTAGATATCATTAAGCAAGAATAGTGTTTCTCTCTTTGCAGAAGAGAGTCTGTGTGGAAGTGTTCCCAGCTGGTACTCTGCCATTTTCAAAATTTCATCCATGTTTAGTCGTCTGTAGATTTTTTTTCAGATTATCACCTTTTTCTTTGTGGATACTTGAAAACAAACACATGTTGCCCTTTGTAGACTTTAAATCGTACTGCTAAGAGGGAAAAGCCTGGATTGTGCGTTCATTGGGAAAGTTGTCAATTACTAAGTGGAAAGAGGGATACCCCTGGGGAATTCCATTTGCCAAATTGCCATAAGAGATCTTTTGCTTAGAAAATACTAAACTCATATAAGATGCTAATGGAGTGTGCTTACAAGAACATGTTTGAGTGTAAGTATCTTTCTCTTTGAAAATTTCTCTTTGAAATCCTTTTTTATGCTGCTCAGTTTGGGACTTCAGCATAAATTCTCCTTTCCCAGCTAACATCCGTGATCAGTCCAACTGGGACACGCTTATGATGGCTTTGCTTTGTTTTTAATAATATTTAATACCAATAACAATAATTTATTATTATTAAAATGCAAAGTCTACCTTATAGAAACTACTCTGCAACCTATACATTCCAGTTTTAGTAGTTAAAAAAACAAGTTCACTATCTCTCTTTAAAATGTTATAAATTCATGGGTATCAATCTCAGCATAACGCAGAGAATGCTGAAGCATAAAAAAAAGATGAGTAAAAACTATTAAAGTTTATATCAACTCTTAAAATCAGTGGAGATGCCTGTGCTTCTTATCAGAAGCAATTAATAATAGTAGATCTTTTCATGTCAGGCATTTGGTAACTGAGGCTTTGTTGGCCATTATAAACCTCAAATTCTTTTATTGCCCATTTGGTCTTGTACTTTAAATTGTTGTTTGTTTCCTGAGAGTCAGATTATGAAGATACAAATTATCAGGTGAGGATACCACATATATTGACCTAACTATAAACTGCTAGCAATATCTAAATAGAGAGACGTGAAAAAAGTTTCACAAGAAGTGTGTGGAAATAAGAGAGGAATGGGAGAGTCATGAGGACAGTGAAATGGATACTCGGCATTTTAAGGAATAGTCTGAAGCCAGTGATAATTGAAAATCTAGATGCTAGTTGCTTACTTGCTTTGTCTGCAAATTCTTGAACATCTGAAGTCAAATGTAAGTGTTTAAGTATAGATTATACAACCAATTATTTCTGTTCTATCATCTTTTTTCATTCAAAAATGTGGGGTTTTTTTAAAAAGGTACAGTGGATGACTCACCTTTTGAAAAAATTAGCCCTAATAGAAAGTAAATAGAGGTAGGAAGAATACTGGAGGAAGAAGCAAGACAGTGAAATATTTCAGTCATTTGTTCCTGTTGTTGAGTCTTCTGTTTCCAGACCTCAGCTGTACCAATATTTCATCCAGGAAGTAAGAGACATAATGAATGTGTGTGTTTTTTTCCAAAAATTAGTTTATAAAAAGAAGGAGGTCAATAGGGCTCCTTGCAATTTGCAACCCTGTTACCACAGAGGTAGCATTCTTCCAAGCACCAACAAACACTATTGACTTTCCTTAAGTTCAGAAATTTTGCATCATAGTGGTATTGATTGATTTATTTATTTTTAAGTAAGGAAAAGCACAAGGAGGGAAATGCATAATCTGATGCTATGTTTTAGAGATTAGCATAGCGGAATTCTGTTGTAGAGATCAAACGGGGCCATATGCACCCTCTGCTTTTGATTGCTGTATCACAGTGATCGATGCAGCAAGGCCCTATCAGACCATTAAACATCTCTTGTTCCATGAGCCATTGCTAAATGCTTCAGAACAAGGTGCAAGATATACTGTGCATAATAAGAGTAGAATATCCTGCCCAGAGAGTATTAATCTTTCTAGCCTTCTTGTATAGCCTGCATCATGAAGATTTATATACTTTTAAAATAAACAACAAAGTCCCCCATTTCCTATCTAAGCCTCCATCTTTTTGTTCTTGCAAAGAAATAAAGTTTTTATCTTCAGCACAGGATCAATTCCATTAGATATTTAAGTCTTTCAAATGAAAATCTTTTCTATGATTCTAGTACCGTAACAAATCCTCTGAGCTCCTGTAGACTGCTTCCTGTGCTTACAGCTGTGCATATGCTTACGGTTCTTGGTGCACTGGGACCTTGGCATCCAGAACAAAACTGACATCCAAGGCCTGACTGACACTTCCTAAAGTTATCAAATTTTTGCAGATGAGTGGTTATCAAAATCTTGTCAAACCATATGACTGATGCTAAAGAGACAGATAAACACTATATCTTCTGCTTCATCTAGCAAGTTTGTTATTCTTTGATCAGCTAGATGTGATCCATGAAATCAAATAATTTCTTAAAATTTATCTTACCATATCTGAATTCAATTGTTTTTATAGCACCTATATGCCTGTGTATTTTTTTTTTGAATTTGAGGATACAAGAAAATATTTATTTTTTTAGAGTAAAATGTTCTGCTTCTTAAAAATAATTTTTTCAACTAAAAATGGTTTTTCATAAACTAATAAAATTGTTTTGCATTAATTAATTTTTTCTCTAGAGAGTTTGTAATGAATTACAATGTTTCTGACTCAAATCAGAATTTTAAGCAGCAGCAAAAAATCCCCCCTATGTATGTTCTATCAATTTGATCTAAGTTAACAATTCTTATTAGGAAAGTCAATGTAGAAAATATGCATTTTTCTGTATCACTGCCTAAGTAAAAGAGAGCTGTAAAAAAGGTGGGTAACCTCAAATCATGGTGTCACTAGCATCTATTCCATGTCCATATAGTAATTTTTATTTTGTTAACAGGTTCACAACACCATCAAATACTTCAACAGCTGACATCTCAATGTTCTATTGTGCAGCAATATCTGCAAACAGTTTGGGTATAATGACGGTCTAGAGCAGATATTTCTAAAAATCTCAGGAGATAGGGACATAAATGTATTTGGATTTTAGAATAAGCAATACAGTTTTTCTTCAATATTTAAACTGTAGACCATAATGTTTTCTTTTTTTCTGTCTCTTTCTGCATTCACATTACATAAAATCTTAGAAGCAGTTATAGAAAGAAGAAAATTACCCTTTCTTCCTAAATAAATGTTTCTAGGTGTTTTAAAATATATAATTTAAAAATAATGTCCAAAAAGTTGTAACAAGGTGTTTTTAATCTCAACATTTTCCCCTTATGTAACATCGACACAGATGTATAAATGTAAATATACATAGATGAACGAGATTAAGCAAAGCTCTATTATTTTGATTCAGCTCCTCAAATTTACTTTCCTCATCTTTGCTTTTGTATGACTTTAGCTTTCTTAAATCCATCTAATTCACGGTCCTGCATTTAGTGTCCTTAAAAAATTAGTCTGCTTTTAGATTTAAACAAAATTGGAAACATCCTCAGTGTTGTTCTGCCTGTATTGTTCTTTATTCCACTTAATTATACTTACATATATGTATATGAATTACTAGAGGCCTTTCTGTGTCTTCTGTTGTGTTTGTTCCCAATCATACAAGCTTTCATACTCCTTATATACCTGGAAATTGACCAAAAGCCTGATTTAGAGGTAATAGTGATTTTTGATCTTCCAAATAATAGTTTTCCTCTTTAGGTGAAAAACCATCTTTTTATTCCAGATATAGTAGATGAGATTCCTTTCTTTTACATCTATGCCCATTAACTCACCCTCTTAGTTCACTAGATACTGAAAGTTGCACTTAAATAATCATGAAGCTACTTATAGGTGATTGGAATTTTTAAAATATATTTTAAACTGAACAAATAATGTATCTCCAAAAATATCTCTTGGTAATCTTTAAAAATATTCCCATGAGTCACTCTGAACTGTGCGGGTAGAATAGGGTAACTAATGTTTTAAGCTTCTGTACAAATCTTGTTATTATTACTGTTTTTTCCTGTTTCTGCTATAAGGTTATGACACCCATACATGTCAGGAAACACAAGGTATGACTGAATATACTATATGGGAAATTTTCCTGAAATGTATATTCTAAGTACAGAGCTGGAGAGACCATCTACTGACATAGCAACATGACATTCAAAATATTCCTTTTAAAGGAATTTCTAGGGTATTAACTTTCTGTTCGTTCTCTAGCATTTTTAGAGAAGTGTCCTTGCTGAGTGGTAAGAAATTCTACCCATCCTCAGGCTTTGGAAATACAGTTATCAGCTCTAGAAAGGCTTGGACTTGAGGAGCAGAGGTTTTAAACCAACTGGGAACAATGTGACAGGGTAGTATCTGTTTATCCTCAGAGCCTTCTGCTGTGGTTTCTGGTCATCTTCTCTCTTGTCCTCAGTCTCTGTTCTTCATTTCTCATCTGGTTCTTGCAGCCTGGACATGACTGATGTACTTATATTTTAAAATCTGGATTTTAACATTTTAACAAACATTTGGGGATATGAAAGGGGGCTCTGGCTACAGCAGGAAGAAACACAAAAGCAGAGGTTTCTGTCCCCCTCTTTGCCTATCAAGTTCATGATGTTTAAGTTCAATAGGAAGGATCTGAATCTTCTTCATCCCATTGGGCACTAGGGAAAAAAAAAAATCCCTTAGGCTGAGTTGCACTGAGTTATTCCCCTAGCTGTCAGTGTTTCTTAAGTGAAGAAGTACAGCTCCACATGCCAGGCTCTGAGGAGCTTCAGCTGGATTTCCTCTCTTGAGGCTCAATGACTTCTCTTATTTGAGCACCCTCCAACAGGATTCAAAAGATCTCTGCTTTCCACTTAGAGCCCCTCAATGTGTGATAGTGCAGTGTGTTGGGCTTATTTTTTCTCAGCAGTGTAATTTGAAGAAAACTGAAGCTATTTGCAGACCTGCCTGAGCTTTTCTTACTGTAGTAACCTTTCTAAAATGTAAGTAATTGGTGTTTTGTTGTTGTTATTTTGGTTTATCAATTCATAGAGTATAAAATGCCAGTCTGAAACATTTGTGGCTTGGCCAAAATGCAAGTCAGCCCATAAAATTCATGATCTTTAGCTGCTAAGAATAAAAGGAGTGGTTTATAGTTTGAAAGAAAAGTACTATTATGGGGAGGTTGCTTGTTTGCACTCACATTGATACTTGATAGTAAGAGTGTATTAATATATTTAGAAACATTTTGCTGATATTATCTTTACATACAGTAGACGGTGACGCACAAGAGAACTGTGTTTAACTCAAAAAGTAGTTTTGACAAAGCTTTGTCAGGGTTCTGTTTGCTTATACCCACGGTTTACTATGAGGTCATGAGTAGTCCCATTGTTTCGAATGCTGTGCTGACCAAAGCCAGAGAAGCTTTGCATGGTCAGACATTCAGCATGTGTGCCTCATATGTGCCTCATGCTGCTCGATTCCTTCAGTTGAGATTCACTAAGTGTTTCATTAACTTAATAGTATTTTTGTTTGTTTGTTGATGCCTGTGTCTCCTTCATACTAGCTTAGACTACAGGATTGTTAATAATCTGCAGAATCATTTGGCTTTTAATAGCCTTCCATTGCTTTCTTTTTTTTTTTTTTTTTTCCTAGGGGAATAAAAGCAAAACTAAGGAAATCTCTCAAGCTCTGGTGCCTTAGCATATTATCGCTTAGGTATTCCTATTGTCTTTTATTTTGGGAATTTTAATGTCATTTTACTTACTTTTTAATGAAATCTGTAACCTTGTATTGATGCATCCTGGAAAACCAGTCTTCGCTACACTGAATTCATATAGCTTATAGTCAACTTCCTTGTTATAATTTGCTCATCCCTTTTAATAAGTTAATCATCTCTCTCTTCTCCAGCATGAATGCCCAAAGCTTAAGGGAAGAAAAAGCAGCTTTTCTAGACAACTCTGTAGCCCTACGTGCGTGTTTCTCTGTTCTGTATTTGACACTCAACAGATATCTGAGGCAGTTGAAATTGATTTGGAGTACCCTGAGAGCTGGTCTTGAAAATGTCTTCTTATTTTCTTTTTCTCTTTGTAGTTCATTCTGCTTTCTCTTTATTTTTCATCCATCCTACTGAAGTCATGGAATTGTTAGACTGACTATTGTATTTCTAATGGATTGGCTGAATACTGGAAAAGACAGAGGATATTAGCCTTTTCACATTCAAGTATGTCATATGCAATATATGTGGTTCTATGAATAATTAATTTGAGTGAAAGGCCTGTCTGAGTATGATTTCACAGAGTAAGAAATAGCTTTTTATTCCTTGATTTCCTGGCTGTCCAGTTTGCTCCTTGTTTTTTAAAATGTTCATTGAGCATTTTCAGCCCAACGGTAACCTTTGGCAAATCATGATTCCAGTAGCAAAATTCATATTAGGTATTCATCTCAATTTAAAAAGATGATTTTGTCTGTTCTATTTATCTGCCTTTTGCTTCATCCTCCTGCGTTCGCTTTGTTGGATCTTTGGGGCTATGTTGTCTGTAATGTCTGTCAAGTGATCAAACGTGTTGGTGCTTAACAGATAATGAGAGTTCAGCCGTGATATTGAAAAGTGAGCTATAATTTTCCCTATATTACTTAATTCAATAAGAAATGGTTTTGAGCTTCAGATTGTTGTGCTGGAAATTATAACTCCATGGTCAGAGAAAGCAAGCTGTTTTATTGTCAAGGGAGCAGGAGCCTGTTCACCAATCAGCAGTAAAACAATTTATGGGAGGAGTATTTGTTTCTCCAGCAGAAAATAAAAACTGTTTGTCGGGTATTGTAGCTAATGACAGGATGGATAAATCATGCACCTGCAGAACTCTTGGTATACAATAGATATAACATTGCAGGAAAGAAATCATAGCTTTGATAAATGTCCTAATCCCACGGTGAGGTTTACAAAAGCATGCAAGCCCGTCTACAGGAGTTAGCTGAAGAGTGGTACATTGGTTAGTTTTGTGGAATTTATAGAATTCTTCCCAGTGGCCAAATGTGTTTCATAACTGCTCTGCGTTCAGTAAAGTAAGCATGGTGTGTACATGAAGGTTTGTAATATGCATGTGATGCTGGAATCAACACTTGCCTTACTGCAGCCAAGGAAAGAAATTTGACTTTTTATCATTCGGTAGAATTGTAGAAGTGATGTTGTGCCACGGACGTTTTTCAGTTGTTCATAAGCATCCCTCTTCCCTGGTATCTGAGTCTGGATGGCATTCACTGGTTAATGTTTAAGATCTGCTTGAGTTGTCAGCCAGCTGTTACTCTTGGTATTGTCTAAAAAAAGTTCTATATTGCAGATCTAGTGTGAAGAAAATAATTTTGTATCCAAGACAGTGGTTGATTTATTGTTCAGGGAGTAATTCGATATACATGTAGTAAACAGATACATCAGAAAGAACTTTAAGATCCTGCAGAACATAGTGAAAAATACCTTTGGGTACTGTAAAAGGGGAAGGAATTCAAGTGTTAATGAAATAATTATTTTTCTCCCCAAGCTATCAAAAAATAATGAGTTTCACAAAAGATGTTAGCTGTCTGTAAAAAGTCCCAACTTGGCACATAGGTAAATGCTAAAATCAGTCCTTAATCTGTAAAGCTCCTGAACTTGTGTTGCAGTTAGTGTTACACAGAAAAATAAAATGTAGGTATAAGTGTTTTGTTGGCTTACAGCAAAATTGATAGAAGAGCCCTGTGTACTTGGGAATGTGATCCTAAGGAAATACATTTATAACAATAAATATTTTTTTTCAATTTTTGCAGTACCCCGCTTTGTTCTCTGGTTTACCGAGGGAATGCTATAAATCCCAAATACTGCTGCATATTTTGCAGAAAATTCCTTCAAGATTGGCAAGAGGCACATATGAGAGAAGGATTCTCAGACCTTGTAAAACCACTGCTCTGGAGATCTGGCAGTGATATGTTTTATATGTAATCAACAAATTTCCTTAATAATAGTGTTCACCATTAGACTTTCTGATCTAGAACAAATCCTTTGCCTCTGTGACTTACGTGCTTAACAGCTGCTAGTGGAAGAACATCCTTTTCTCCAGTCACTCTGTACAGATGGGCTGTATATGCATTCGTAGGAGTATTGCATTGAGTGGTTTATTTTATGTGGGTGACTCCTTTAGAAACCATAAGTGTGCAGGTCATCTGTGAAAGGGTCTTAGCCAGTGCTATCTTACTGGAGTTTACTAGAAACACTCAGTTCATGCTCCTCTTGGGTTAACATAATGCTTCACTACTTCAAATTGTAACCTTGTTGTTTTAAAAAAGGCTGGAGTAAATTTAACAGATGCCAGTGTGATTTATTTTCAGAAAATAATTACTTAATGACCTACCATTACAAGGTCATATTCAGTGTCCTTCTGAGGTGGTTATGATTTAAATTTATCACAATAGATTGACTAAATAATGTTCTGAACCGAAGAAACTTTGACATGGCCTTACTTGGAGTCAAGATATTCACTGTGTTTAAAAGTAAATGCAAGGTTTAAACTAGACCAAAAAGAATCCCATCTAGCAAAAATACATTTTAATCCCAGTTTACTTTTTACAAAGAATGTAACAAAGATAAACAAATACAAAAAAATATGCTTTGAAGAGTCTCCTTTCATCTTCCTTTCTGTGGAAGGAAGACATACAAATGAGTGGTCCAGAAGCATGAATGTCTCCATTCCCTATGGCTGGGTACTACGCAGGTAAAAAATCCATTACAGTTGTCTCTTATGCAGGCAAAATTCCTTTCCTTATTCTGGAGAAATTAGTTTGAAGTACGGAAGCATTTCTTGAGACTTTTACTTGGCCTTTACACTGACATTGCCTGCTGAGAACTGCTGGTGGTAGTGCTTTTGGAGAGGGGTGTGTGTGCAGAAGTTGACTGAAACCTAGTGGTCTCTTGCTTAGAGAACCACCAGGTAACAATAAATTTTTTTGTGTGTCCCACACAGGTTGCCAAGAGGTTTTAAGGCTTTAATATGGGTTACCCCTGGTCTATCTCTTATTACTCATTCTTTGCCCATGGTGTAGATGATAAGAGCCAGAAAACCAGCCTATTCATGGCCTCTTCCTCAAGCTGTGAAGGCATTTATTCAGCTCCTCTGCTCACCCTCTTGTAACTACAAGAGCAATGTTTCATATTTTGCCCAGGAAAAAAATGCTCTTGGGATTCAAGTAACAGTTAAAAGTACAACATGAATTACAGTGTTGTCACTGGAAATGGCAGCAATTCTAACCAGAAAGTGTGAAAGCCATATATATTTTGTTTTCAAGGCATAATAACTCTGGGGGAAAATAATGAACGGCAAATTCTTTTTCTGGAATACATTCCTTGAGTTATTTGAGACCTGTCCTAAAAAGACTCTCAACTTAGTGTTTGTACTGGGCCCCAGCTGTAAGTATTCAAGCCGTGCAGACCTGGGTCCCCTTCACCTGGCTGGCAGGGAGCCTGCCTGCCAAGCAAGGCTATCCCATGGAGAGCATTCCTCTCTCACTTACTGGGAGGGGGCACGTGGGCTGCACACCCTGAGTTTTGGCATGATGTGGGCAAGCTCTCAGTGCTCTTGGATCCACTGGGTGAGCTGTAACCTTACATGTATGCTGAGGTATGAAATACAGCCTCATCATTTCTCTGTGGTTTCAGTGGAATGCAGTTTCTCTCAGTTGATCCTGTTTTTCCAGGTAGAGCATATTGAGTTTCAATTCCATGTCTGGAAAAACAATGTTTCTCTCAAATTTGGTCATGTCTCTGAAGTTTTTTCTTAAAGGTTATGAGACAGACTTGATAAACTTGAAATCTGCAATGGCCCAAATATTAAAAACTCATTTCTTACTAAAACAGATGAAATCTCGTCCTAGACTGTACAAGATTTGCAAGCTATAGTGAATGATTATATTGGGAAAAGTAGCAGCACGAAGTTCCTCTTTTCTGCTATTAAAAAAACCCCAAAACAATCTGCAATATCTTTCGTGTTTAGTTTTTGTAACAACCCCAAAAGAAAAAAAACACCTTCACTCTTCGATTTCCCAAATCTTTAAGGTCTCTCAGGTGGATTTTGTGATGAACTAGCTTCAGATTTGGTTTGCCAGTTTCATATTTTCTCTGAGCATTAAAAAAAACCCCAACATTTTAGCTCATGCAATAATGTTCCAAGGAAGTTATTTTCATTTCTTACTTTTACAGGTTATAGGAAACCTTTGATTTCTATGGGAACAGTAGTATTTTGTAAAGCATCCAAACTTTTAAGAGCATCGGACTGTGCTTTGCATCATGGTCTGATCCAAATACAGGCATACAGAGTTTCTGAAAGCAGTATCTCCAGAATGGCAGTTTCTCTCCTTGGCTTTTCCCATCTCCTGTAATCTTTTTAGCATCCAAAATAAGGGATGTCAAATCCCTTGAAGGGTTAGGGAAAGAGGGTGGATACCCTTTCAATCACAATTCCTTTCAGAAAAAAAAGCCCAGAAGATGCAGCTGAAGACAGAACCATTCTATAATCTAAGTCAAGGGGACTGAAACCAGCTCAAATTGTGGGGGCTAAGAAAATGGCATCATAGCTCTGTGAAGTTGCTTTCAAAAGGTAGTGGGAGCCTGAATTCCGATGTTTGCACCTCTTTAGTCCCACTTACCTGTTGGTTTTGGTTTTTTTCAATGTTAGTCAAGAGGTAATGTGGAGAATGTCTGAGCCTCTGCCTTCTTTTGGAGTGCCAAAGCCAATAATAATCATAGCATGTTGGAATGCTCGGCAGAAAGGTGTCTGATAGATGTAGTAAATCTTGCATTTGATGTGATGTAGAATTTCAGAAGTTAGCACATGGTTTTCCTGTTAGTTTACTGTATGGTGACACTAATGCAAAAGAGTGGAGGGCATGGGTGTGAACGACATGAAGACTAAGGCTATGTCAGAACTATCAATTTTGCTTAATGTCCTAGTCAAACGGTGCGCTTTATTCACATATGAATAGAAAGGAGTGGCTGCTAGTTCTTACACCCACTATAAACTTCTTTAAAAGTTAGAAATGTTGCACCAGGCAAAAATATTGCCACCATTTAAAATGTACACAGTGCTCTGATGATAAAAAGTGTTCCATAAATACTGTGTTCTATTTTTTCCACTGTTAGACTTCACACATCAGCTATTACAAGAACTAAGAACCAAAAGCAGTTAAGCTCAAGAAATACTAATAATACTAATAGCACTTTGCACTTCACTCATGCTTATGTCCAAAAATGTTCAAAACTTTTACAAACATAAGGAAAAGGTTACTCTAAAAGTTTTAAAGTAAGATTGTCCATACTTGTAAACCAGAGAAGTTAAGGCACAGGAAAAAAAAGGTTATACTTTAAAATATGCTTAGACATTTAAATTTTACTGATCTTAATTTTATATTGCATTAGGCCTTTTGGGTATAAAGGTACTAGACAGACTTATTCAAGGAAAAGAAAATTCTCCCCTTGTTTTAGAATATTTCTTGTTTCTGACAAGACATATATGGCAAGGAGGGCAAAAGTTTTTTTGGGGTTTTTTTGGTTTGGTTTTGGTGATGGTTTTTGTCTGTTTGTTTTAATCTCATAATTTCCTGCAGAAGTTTTCTGAGAAAAGGTGACTGGGTTGTCCCAGAAGTGGCAGTGGTGGCCTGCCATTAACAACCTAAGAGCTATAAATAAGACATTGAGATTATGGGGAGAGGTGATTCCTTTTCTTGATGGAATCAATAGTTAAGGAGAAAGAGACACACTTCTAAATCCTGAGTAAAAGCTCGTGTGCCACTAGACCTGCCAGTTTTTGGTGAGTTTATCTTTGCTGGCTGCCAGACACCCACCCAGAGGCTCTTTTACTCCCCTTCCTCAACAAAACAGGGGTGGGAAATAAGGTTGAAAAGCTTGTGCGTCAAGATAAAAGACAGGGTGATCATTTAGCAATTACCTTCACAGGCAAAATCAGACTCAGCATGGGAAAAATGATTTATTACCAGTTAAAATAAGTTTGGATAGTGAGAAGAAAGGGGAAATTATTACAATACCCACCCCTTCTTCCCCCTGCCTTTTTCTAAAGCTCAGTTTCACCCTTCTGTTCCTCAGCCTGAGCCTGAGCCTGCTTCCCACCCCTGCTGGCACAGGGAGATTGGATGCTCTCTCTTTCCTGGTGTGGGAGATGGGCAGCTCCTCTCTTCTGCTCCTCACACTCATCCTCTGCTCTAGTGTAGGTGTGGGCCACAGTTCCTTCAAGACATCTCCACCTGCTCCAGCGTGGGTTTCTCATAGATCCTGTCCCACACTTGCTCCAGGTGGGCTCTCCAGGGGCTGAGAGCCTCCTCACCCTCCTCCTGCTCCCACGGGTCCTTGCAGGCATGTTTCTTACTTCTTCCCTCACTCCCAGGCAGCGTTTTGCTCTTTTCGAAATCCATGTTCCCAGAGGCAGCGCCGCCGTGGCTGCAGGGCTCAGCTGTGAGGTGGGCAGGTGGCTGGGAGCTGGCCGGGGCCTGCTGTGTATGACGGGGTACAGCTCCAGCCTCACCTTGCAGGGCCTGCCCTGCACTGCCAGCACCTGGGCACCTGCCCCAGGACAACATTGTCCCCTCCCAGATTTCCCAGTTGGTCCAGGGTCTCTTTCCCACAGCTGCCTCTGGGCTATGCTGAGAAGGCTGCAGAGATAGGCAGCATTTTGCTAATCAGAAAATGCCTTGAATTCAAACCATCAACTTTTGGAGTCCCTGATCTCACATCCTTGCCTTCCAACCACCTGAGGGGACCAGGCTGTCCTGGGACTTTGTGGCTGGTGGTGCAGAGACCTCTATTTTCTGGTGGAGAACCTGGATTTCTTCAAGATTTCAAAACCGATTATCCTGTGAGTGTCTCTGCTGACTTTGGTTTTGTTTCGCTATGTGTTTTGGGTGGTTTTTTTCTGGAAGTAATCCAGCAGAAAGAGAGCAGCTTTTTTGATGCTATCAAACATGGTAGTCCCTGACCAAAGCCATTCAGAGCAGAGGGCTCTCCTCTCAGGGACCTACCTCTCCCATGGCTCCCGGCCACCCCAAGGGGGAGAGGGGTCTGTGGGGTCTCACTTGTTGCCTCTGTATCCTGAGTGACTTGCATGGGTAGTGCCCCCTGAGCATCCTTGGTGCTCTGAATGCCTCACTGTTCCTAATGCACCCCAGGTGAGCTATGAGCTGGATGGAGGAGTAGAAACAGGGCAGAGAGGCTCAACGCTGTGCCTGGATTTAGCACTGGGGCTGAACTGTGCCTCCAGCATGGCGACAGATCCGGAAGGGCATTTTTTGTGGGGCACAGACAAAACCCAGGCAACAGAAGGCTGTCCAGCCACTGAGGCAGGCTGTTTAAAAAACAGGCTCATTTTTGCTCCTGTTCTCTAATAAGGGAACAGGTATTGTGCATGTCCGTGTAATGCCAGTGGCACATCTCTCCTTACTGTAGTGGAGCTCGCTGCCCTTGTGAAAATAATCAGTTAACAATTATCACAGCTGACAATGCACCTTTACATCCCATCAGCCACAGATACCTTCCACTGGTCCATACAATGAAAACCCATCGGAAATAATAGGAAGAAGCAAAGTTATTATTAGGATAGAATAGCTCAATGTTCACAGAATATTTGATGCGGGATCAACTTCTTAAGAGAAATTAATATGCAGCCACACTTAAATATCTGATGTTTATAAAGGGGAGAGATGTACACAGAGAAGTACATTATGGCTAAAAACCTACTTGATCTGGCCGAAACAAAACTTAGCCTTCATCTCTTATGTAGAAGCAAGTCTTCCAGGGCCCAGAAAGAAAGATTTGTCTTTGAGGAGTGATCTGAAAGATAAGTAATATGTCAAAGGAAAGACAATGCAGTTTCTGCTCCTTGGGGAAAGAGGGTAAAAGGGGAAAAAAAAAAAAAAAAGAAAAAAACCCACATTGAAACTCCTCTGGTTTTTTTTGTTGGTTTTCTTTTTCCTAGCTGTAGCTATATCCACTTTCCTTTGATTTGTCATGATTTAAATTCATACTAAAAGTTTTATTTCAAATAAGCCCCTTTAACTGTAGGGGCAGATATATTTTTTCTCCTAAAGCCTTTTGTAAGAACAAAGTAACCACTTGTCACACACAGTGAGTAATGAGAGTTTAGTGTGGGTTTTAGTGTTCATTCATACGCTTTGTGTTCAGCTAGTCGTAAGTTAAATCTTTAGAAATCACACCGCAGGAATCCCAGGGGTGGGGGCAAGAGGCGAATCTGTCGAGATATTGAGAGCTGGTGAGCGGAAACTGCTCTTTTCAGGCTTCCTAATCGGCGGCACAGGAAATAAACACATGCAGGAAGTCAGTTGGCCTTTTCTTGAACTTAAAGTTTATACAGCAATTGATAAGTGAGGCAAACTTTGTGTACTTAAACTTTTGAAAATTAAATGAAATAAAGCGGGCATGTTCAGCCCATGCCAGCATGGCCTGTGGTTTCTGCAACCAGCTCATGTAAATACAGTATTAAAAACAGGAAAGACTACAGGGTCTATATTTTTACAGCTAGAATATGTCCTTGAAACCTTTTTGTATGTTTTCTCTCTGTCCTGTTTTCCTTCCATTTCTCTAATTCTCTCCTGATGAAACTGAGCTGAAGCACTGAAATTAAACTGAAAGTCATGTTTATGAAGCTGTTTTCCATGCTTCTACACCAGACTCTGCTCTTTTATCCTTTCCCTGACCTTCTCATTTATCTTGTAAGCACTTCAGGGTAAGGATGGTCTTGGATCATGTGAAACACCTTGTTTGATGGTGGCCCATATTGATATTTGGTTAATGCTACATGTATGATGTATAAAAGTTGTCTTTGAAAGGAGGGTAAAAATAAATGAAGTGTCATTCTTGAGTATAGCTTTTGAAATTGATAGCATCAATTTGCTAACAGGGACATTTTAAGCATTTCTAAGAAATATTATTTGTGTTTGTATTTCTTGAGCTTTTACTGTATTAACAAGGTCACTGTAAATTTAATGCTCTGAAAAGAACAGGTTTAGTTTTATAATAATTACAATTAGTTGGGGTAAATTTGCATGGGAAATTTAGAACACCTTTGCCAATAAAAAGAAAGCAAGCAAAACCCAAATGAAGAGCAGAATATGGAGTAAAAAGTACATTTGCATGTCTTTGAAGACCAACCTAAATACCTGCTAAAAATGCATCCACTCCTATGCATCTTTTACTCCTTTGAAAATTGATTTTTTTTGCTGCCCTAATAAACCACCCCTAACAGTGCAGATGTTTATTAGGCATATTTTTTATAAAACAAGGACTAGAAGCAGAAAGCTAGAATTAAAGTAAAATGAGAGAAGGACAGAAAGAATGCATGTGAATTACATATCTGTAGTCCAGGTTACTTTCAGATGAAATTATTGAATTAAAAAAAAAAAAATTCAAGATTTTGGAATTTTTTTCTGAGTAATTAAAACCTGTCATGAGATTTCATAGTGTGCTTAGAAGTTTGCATATGTGAAATGCAGCTTTGTGATGGCTTGGCCTTAGCTAGCCACTAGATGGGATTTCAAATCTTGAAGAAATACATCTAAACATTGGCCCCAAACTGCCGTTTACTGTAAAATGGCCATAGCTGATCAGTTGTTCAATAAACGTCAATATAATAAAAAAATATGGAAGTTTCTATGATTAATCTTGGGATTGTACCTTCTACACATTTTTAGAACATCCCCTTACTTCTATCACTTATCAATTGTCCATTTGATTTATATCCCAGCCTGAAATCTAACAGCCATCAGTCTTCCTTTTGGGCATTACAGTGACATAGCTCTTTCACTGATGACTTTGGTGGAATCCATTTTTGCTTTTCCCAGCTCCTTACAGGAAACATTCAAGTTAGTTCCAAACCATATGGCATTATATGTTTGCACAATGATGATTTATAGCTGCATTATTTGTATTCTACCCTAAAAGCTATTTTTACGTTGCATTTCTTTCTTTTTTGATAGTCCAGCTCCACAGTGAGAACGTACCAAAACAGTAAATCGAGAGTGACCATGAGCCCTGGCTTTAGCTCCCAGTGGAATAGCAGCCAACCTGCTTGGAATACATACACCTTTCCAAGAGCAAGCTTGCACTACCAGTCTCATGCTAGCTACACCTACTGTGCTGGACATCCTGCTGTAAGTAATGAAAACCTTTTCTGCAGTTACCTAAATGAGCTCTGTGATTCCCTGGGAGGTGGAGGCACTCAGGGGCTGACGGTTCAGCACCCTTCTCCAGTGCTCTTTATGTCCCATGGCAGTCAGAACAGCTCACATGTGCTAACCCTAACTCTAAAAAAAAAATTAGAATGAGCAAATGTGAAAGTTTTATGGCTCAGTACAAATACATACATTTTTGTAAATTTAGCATTCCTTCTCCTTGCATGAAATTATTGTTATATGTCTGGGTTTTGGTGTCAGAGAAAAGGTCGGAAAAGCAATATTACAGATGGCCTCATTTCTGTTTCTAGAGAGCCTGTAAGATGAATGAATTACTCTTTCTATGTCAGACATTTTAATTTGTGTGGATTAGTCAGAGAAGGAGAGCATCTCTTCTCATCATTAGATTTGTTTAGACTCACTACTTTATCATTAATGTGATCAGTGGTGAACACGCAATCTTGTTGCTAAGCAAAGACTACTGGTCTTCTGTAATTGCATGAACTGGTGGCCAGAAAGAATGGGGAGGGGTGACTCAGTGTCGTTGTGTGTTTTAGTTTGACAGTCGTGAAAGGGTCACAACTACAGGCTGATGGTGAGTTTTGTCACATTGGTATTGTTGACTGCTTATAGCAGAGCCCTTTCATTCTTGTAGTTTGTGGTTTTGAAAGACCCTGAGAGAGTTAATGGGGGAGGATCTCATTAGCGTAAGCAATCTTCCTTTTTTCACCACTACACACTTTGTTGTTTTAATGTTTAGACTTGAACTTAGCTTTGGACATTTGGTTATAGAACTCCTTAAAGGACATAGCATCTTAACCTCCTGCCGTGTGTACATAATGAAGTTTTGCCATCCTATAGTGAATTCCAGGAGGGAAATGGGAAAGTGCAGCTTTTGGTACAGAATAGAAATTGTGCCATGCAAGCTTTTTGTGATTTGATTTATATTTCTATCTTACCTGCCAACAGACTTCTGGCCAGAAGTTTGGGTTAGGAATTGTCTCAAACATTAGCATGGTAATTGAAATAAAGGAGAGGAATAAATTTGTAAAATCTTATCTCTTTTCTGAGGTGGTGAGTTCTCAGAATAAATCAAACATCTCTATGGATTCTTCTGTTTGCTCACTTCCATTATGGTGTCATTGAAAATGATAAAAACTGTTGTGAAGAAATAAAAGGTATTTGACATTAGAAGGGCACAGATATTTTCCTTTAGAATGATGGGTCAAAAAGAGTCCCTGTACAGCTTAATTTATCTTAAACTGTGGGTATCCAAATCATAAACTGCTCCTTAACTTTGATCATTTAGAATAAACACTACCCCCTCTGTGAGTCAAGCTTTGACTCTGCTAAGCAAAAGAGCATACGAGAAGAATGCTGTACTTCCTGGAGGAGAGCTTAAAATTTGAATTGAAATTTCAGTCTTTTTCGAGCTGCTTCCACAGTTCCTCTTTCCTTTGTTTAGACTGAAGTTGAGGGTAGCTCCATTACAATTGTAATTCAATATCTGTATATTGTACATATACAATCTGTACAATATTTGTTTTCACTGAACATCTTAATATGTAGTCTCTGGAAATGATACATCAGTCTGGAAGTTGATTTATCTGATTACTGGAAGGTAGAGATTTTAGAATTTGCAGAATTGTACAAACTTTCGTGCAGATTGGTTGATTAATCCTGCCCTCAATGTCCCTGGGTTCAAATGTTTACAAAACTTTGCACATTTCTTAGCTCCTGTTCATCTGAGGAGCTCTGTTACAGTGCTAATCAGCAGAGATTGGACAAATTTCTTATGCTGGTGGTAAGAAGCTGTAACAGGTTAGCTGCCTACCACTGTGATCACACACTTTTTCCATACCTTCCCTACTTCTGCATTCTCTGAGGGTAAGTCCATAAGCAGGGCCTGGGCAAGGCACTCCAGCAATCTCAGCTCCTTGCTCCTGCAGCATCAAATGAAGTTCAAGTTTCCAAGACAAAAATGATGCCTTCATATTTGCTTTAATATCTGTTTCATTGTACATGATAAAGTTAGAATTGGTCTGGTTGCTGTTTCTAATCTGCTTTTGTCTAATCTGGGCTTAAACCAACTTTTTTATGACAAATGACAACAATAAAAGCTGGATACAGGGGAGCTCCTTTATTCGTGAATCTTCCAGTATTACATGCTCAACTGGGTATCTTCTTTATTTCAGAGGATTTTATTTGCCCTCATCTGACACAGGCTCACCAGAACAAGTTGTAGGTTGTAGAGCTGTATGAAGCTGTTTCTGCAAAACCTCCCACATGGAATATGTCTAAAGATCATTGCAGTTCCTTGACACTGTGGAGGCTAACAAACTTACAAGCGCTTTGCAAGTTCAAGGCAGACGAATGTCAGGGAGTTGGATCTGCCCTTGAAGTACTTAAAGATATTAGTCCCCAGAGACAGTGCCAAGAGAAAAGCTTTGGATTTCTCTACTGTTTGGAGAAAAGCTGAAGGAGACAAAAAAAGATTCATTTTAATTGGGCCAAATGTAACTAAAAAAAAAAAAATCAATTCTCTAATTCTTTTTTTTTTTTTTAATCTAAATGAAAGCAAAAATATTGTACAAAGTGCAATGGTGAGAGACCCTTATGACTCTGGCTGGTCCTGAGAAATATGTTGGAGCCAAAGGTGGGGTTTTTATTTTGTTTTATCAGAGAGCACACTTGGCATCTCTCTTCCATAGTGCTACAATCATTGATTAAAAGCAGTCTTTCCACCCTAAGAAAGAAAAAACCAGGAAGTTTGTTTAAACAGGGTAATTTTTCAGCTCTTGAGTTATCTAAGGGAAAAACAGACTGTATATCATCCCAGTCAACAGTACAGTGCAGTTTTTGAACAAACAAGAAGGTGCTAATTTCTAGCTATACTGGGAAGCAGGATACCCTGCAGGATCTGTGTATACTAATATAAATGATAATGTGGTAGATGGTCCTTACATAGTAAATGATTTTTTGATATTAGGAGCTCAAAATTCCCCTGGCATTCACATTCAGAGGCTTGCAGCCAGAAAAGTACAGCAGGTAGTGCTCAGAATAGGAGAAGGCACCTAGTCATGTAACATGCTTTTCTCTTGAACTTTCTTCAGACAGGAAGATAAAAAATAGACAAAGTAATTATGATTATCCCTGCTGGGCAAGATAGGAACCTTTGAGTGATAGTGCCCTGTGGGCACTTTCACATCTACACAAGCTTCATACTTGTGCTTTTTCAAAAGTCTGAAAGACTCACTTCATTTCCCTTTCTCCGCATTTTGCTGGAAAGATGATAAAATTTCACAGATCTTCAGAAATCTTGTCCATTGAATTAACTCTAACAAATGACTGCTTAGACTCTGCTGTCATTTTAAAGAAATACAGATGTAAAGTGGGCAAACAAACACAGATCTCGTCAGCTTTGGACTATTGCAGCTGAAATTGTAAGGGAGTCTCTTACGCCTTTCTTGGATATTCATGTAGCAGCCTCAGATACCTGCCATGCTCACCTCTGTAAAAGTCAGTCCTTATGAAGGAATTTGGCCATGTGATACTCTCTGATGAAGCAGAAAGAACTGTTACAGAGTGTGTTACCCTGCAGGGTTTGAAACCTTTGTTGTATGCCCACAGGATGATGAATTTAGTTGCATGTAATAATTTCTCCATGTGCAGACATCTCTGTAGCATGTGCGATGTCTTTGAAATCCTTATCTAGATACCCAACCCAGTGTCTGTAAGACGTTCAGCTAGAATCTATTCTGCACTCTTAACAGGATTTGGTCATGCTCCACTAGATCAGTGACAGCCTTCAAAGCATGATTGGTTAAATCTGTAGAGTTATTATTTGGAGTTCTACCCATAATGTTTACAAGATGTTACAGCTGCAATGTCATATATGGATCAGACAATCAGTTTGCTTAGCAGTCCCCATTCCAACAGCCTGTCCCCAGACTTCTTTCTACGGCTTCTTTAAATGTGTGATTGCTTCTGAAATTATGCTGTTAGTTGGAATGTGAAAAGCAGAATTAAAAAAAAAATGTGATGCAGAGTGCTATGAGACACTACTGGCATTCTTCCACTCACTTCTCCGAGCCCTAGTAGGATCTCAAATCTTTAATCTTAGAAATCTTAAAACCCAGTAGAAGGAGCTGTGGCTCCTTTTTCACATTTCCACTGACAATCCTTGGACAGAAAAGCAGAAAGGGAGCAAGGCTGTCACAGTGGACAACTCTAATGGAAGGGCTTACTCACTGTCAGCATGACTATGCAGAGTCTATCGGAAAAATTTCCAGTTCCAGATAGGTAAACCTCATTGCTGATGACAGAACTGCTGGACTGCAGCATTGCACAGCTGTAATGCTTTATGTAAACTGACTGTTCTGATCATTACCACACAAATTGGATTAACATCTGTAGTGAGCTCCAGTGATTGACTGTTCTAACAACTTATTTTGTATATGTTTATAAAATTAGAAAACCTCCCATTTTTATGTGATTAGGTAGTACAATGTTTAGGGACCACCTGGGGATGTAAGATACAATTATCAATTTGTATGTATACATATATATAATGGCTAAATTATTAGTTTTAAGTATATGTATATTTATGTATATATAACACAGATCAAGCTTTTGGCTAAAATCTTTGCAGAATAATGTAGGAAGGTTCTCAGTGCAGGGATGGAGTTGGTTGTCACTCTCTAGTTTTCTGATGTCATCCTTTTCTCTGAAATGTAAACCTAATGAGGGAACACATTTTTGTAAGTGTAATGCTCCACTCAGAGTTGGTTCTATAACAGCAAAATAAGACTGATAGAAGCAATTTACTGATGTATACCAAATTCATAAGACAGACCATAAATGATGTGACCATACATTTTAATGCAGACATAATGTTTTAAGAAGCATCTTTCCTTAAAATCAGGAAGTATTCAATACGTAGCATGGGTGTCCTATTCAAAACAGACCTTTATTTCTCTAGAAATATAAGTAGAACAGATCAGCAGTCAAGTTCGGTTTGTTTTTTTATAATACTAAGATCTTTCCAGTGAGTAATTCTGTCGCACCTCTCTTAGAGAATGAGACAGTGCTAAGAGTGAAATGCTTATGCAGTATAATACTGTCATCACTAATTTCCGAGATATCTGTTTAAACAAAAGCTGTCACTTTTTGATCTGACTTGAGCCTCCTGCCTGATTCATTTTGTAATGTCACGAACAGTGGATTGTGGATTCGTGGAGTAGAGCTGGTCTGATTAGAGAGGAAGAAACTTCTTTTTACACATGCACATTCTTATAATCAGCAATGATGGGAAAGGAAATAAATAGTACAGTAAGCATGAATTGGAAGTGTCTCTCTAAAAACCTCTCAATTATACTTGAAGTTCTGAAGTCTTGGTTTTCTCTGTCCTTAGTGTTAACCCTTTGTTACCTTCATAGGCCTTTCATGTGAGATTGCTCCCTATCATTCTCGAGACAGTATTTCTTTGGTGCTGCTGACCCTTGTCATTATAATAGCCACAGATGAAAAAAAGTGGAAATGAGTCCAAGAAATCATACACTGTTGAAAGACCATTGAGCAAAATATCTGCCATATGTCACTTTGGTCAGAGTCTTACAGTATATAACGTGTAAAGGATGTGTTTTGATCTTCTAAAGTTGATGACAGCCCCAGCTTTGGATGCCCATTAGTTAATCTGGGAAAGATCAAGTGCGGGCTGGAAAGAAAGTTCCCAACTGGAAGTAAAAGGTGTATCACCAGAAGCTATTTTATGTAATTGCTGACGTGTTCCTTATGAAATACTGCAAGAACAAGTGAGAGTGTAAAATGAAGAGGCAGTCATTAGAGTGAGAATGAAAAGGATGACATCTCCATTGCTAGGTATCAGTTGTGGTATAAGAGAGAGAGGCTGTGCCAGTTAGGAGAAAAGTAATGAAGGATTGTGGAAAAAGGAATATTTTTAATTGACGAGATGTTGTAGCTATCAGGTGCAATGAGTAGCTTAGTGTTCAGCTGCAAATCCATATGCTAACTGCTGACATAAATTATTTATTCTGTTTATCTATTACCTCCATCTACAGGAACAGAGCCTCAAAAACATGAACTTATTAAGCCACAGACGTAAAACACATTTTCACTGTGGCTTGGATTCTTTGGAGAAGAGAGGGTGGAAATTTCAAACCTCCAAACAAATATGTCTCTTAATTAACTTTTCTCACCATCTGTGCTTACTTATAGCTGAGGCAAGCGGTACCAGTGACTTGTGAGATTGCTTTCAATGCTGCCTCTTCAGGCCAGCTTTTCAAAGCAGCAATCACATGCAGTTAATTCCGATCAGATCAGCTTATCAGCTCAGTTCATTGTAGTGCTTTCATAATCATTCGTGTGTGACAGCCCATTAAAACTTGGCCAGGCCTTTAAAAAAAAAATCACAAAATCCACCAATGTGTTTTACATTCAGCCTTTGAGGTATCCAGCATATTTGTTTTGTGTGTTAAGCTTTGAAATGGAACTTTAGTGAAGGGTTGTAGGGAAAAGTCACCAGCAATTGACTCTAGCCAAAGTAGTTTACTGTATTTTACCTCTAAGAGCAGTTTTATTCAAAAATCTGTACATGATGCTGTAATAATTGTGTTAAATGCTGCTTGTGGCTCCGCTTGGCTCCTGCAAAGGGACAGTGCTGTGGATGCTGCCAGCCAGATCTGGGAGAGCTAATGTGGAGTGTGTGAAAGGCCACTGCCCATGGGTGGTTCAGGTTGACCAAGTGAGTTTTTCCTTTCTGGAGTACTTTTGATGGATGGCAATTACAGTTTGAAGTTGAATGCCCTGCTCCAAAAGGGCAGTGCCTCTCAGAGGGGACGGAGAGCACTGATAACACAAAGCCCTTCAACTGACTTGCAACAAATATTTTTCAAGAAGTCTGGGGAAATGGAGAAGTTCCACGTTAGTGAGTTTAGAGGCATTTGGTTTCAGAATTCTGGTTTTTATGTGTGAACATTGTTTTTATGTTATTTTTTCCTGTATCCTCTACTCATTTACACATCACACATATTATGTTTTGTCATTGTTTCTCTTAATCTTGACAGATGAAGTTAAGAATTTTGTAGATTGATATTTGCTGATGTCTTTTATTGATTTGTTTCTTGTGTGTAATTTAACAGAAAAAAGTCAAATTTTCTGCATAAAACACAGGACAAAATATTTTTTCTGAACAATTAACGCTAGCAAGATTGGAAAAAAAGTCCTCTCTTTATAACTATTGCCCTTATTTTCAAGAAGAAAGATTTCTTTGTGGGAAATATAATTGAAATCTTTGAAATTCCCGAAAGTACTTATAAATTCACAGCACTTATTTATTGGTAAAATGACTACTGCTCACCACATCCAAGTTTCTCACCACATCCAAGTGCTAATAAAGTCAACCATTTTGGAGATGGGAACTTTTTGTTTATAAACAAACTCTATATACAGGAATTTTCTTGCTGATTCTACATTTTTTATTCTTGCATGCTGAAGTGGAAGACACAGAAAGATGGTATTTTTAATAGACTTTAAAAACCCAAACCAGATGCTGCCTTTTTTCTTTTTTTTTTTTTTTTGAAAGAGAAGAAAATTCCCTAAATTTAGACTGTAAAATAAGCTTGTAGGAGGCAGTAAATACAGATCTTAGTAAGTGTCTATAATTTACAGCTACAGATATATATCTACCTATACTTATCTCTATATGTATTTATGTCTGTATTCATGAATATGTGTGTCTGTATATATGTATATACACGCTTCCAGTGTTTGTTTTGGTTTTCTGCTTTAATTTAGCAAATAGGAGGTGTATGGTTCTAATTTAGCTTCTCCATCTCATTTTCAGTAAGCCAGACAGGTTGTCTTTAGGATTTGTTAGTTAAGGTGATGAGTTCCTTCAGGCTCCAGAGAAAATCCTGGTATTAGGGCTTGACAGTAGATGCTACAAACTGCCAACCTGTCACATGTGTTGGAGACACCTGACACTTTTTGAAAGATCGATTATTTCAAAAGGCCAGCAACTGTGTTGCTTTCATTTTAAATAATTAACACGCTCAGGCAACTTCCTTGTATTGTGGCCTCCAAGGGTGAAGAGTTTTGGACTAGTCTGAGCAAATACTACTTCAAATAATTTTGCTGATGGACTCTTTTTCTTCTCTCTTAATTTTAATTGGGGTTATTGATTTAATATAAGCCCACCCAATTCAGTGAAGGCATAGGGGATGAAATTTTCCTCTTGCACTTAGACCTACCTCTTTGCCTTGAGGATTTATTTACACCAGGGATGCTATTCAACAGCACTGTCAACAGTGACTTTTGTTTAAAAAAGGGAGATGGAAGAAATGCATGTCTGTGGGAAATATTGATTTGTCAAAATTGAAATGTTCTATTGATGACATTTCAGTTTTTTTACCCTTGACAAATTTCAGATGTTGCTTTACTGTAAACCCAAATGCTGACCAAAGATCATTTGTCCCTTGCTGATTTCTGACATATATTCCACCAGTGATTTAAACATTCTTTTGAGAGCACATGATCTAAAACAGACCAAAATTGTAGCGTTCCTTGCATGACCATGCTTAATTTGCTAAGCAATCTAAATTTTCATCTTTGTCACCTTTGTTGAAATGTTTTCTCTTGCTTTTATGAGCTGGGTTTCCTTTAAAAGAAACACCTGAGAGACACTGTAATCTGTGTGTCTGTCTTGGGCAAGTTTTTCATTAATTTTTCTACTTTTGGCCAGTTTTAAGATGAAGGTTACTGAGGGAGAACTTTATGTTGGGGAAACTGAAAGCACCGTGTGGAAGGTACTTCTGCATGACTCTTGAAGGAGGGAGCTGGAGTTTTTGAGAGGAAAACCAGAGATCCACAAAGTAACAGGCTTTATTTATTTCTGATATTCAGGGAACAACTCATCACAGTGCTGTGTTGACTTTTTCCCTGATAAGGACTCTATTGACCTCAGATTTGTACCAAAATACTGTAAAATAAAGTCCCTATCCCAAGGCATGTAACTAGATGGGACAGAAAATAGAAAGGGAAACAGTGGCACTGAAAGGGATCCTATCTAAGGTCATGCAGCTCTTGGAGGAAAAGAATGGCAGTAAGCTTTGGTTTTCATTCATTCCAAGTTGGTGCCTTATCTGTCAAACAAGGCTGTTTTCTGTATTTTTTCCAAGTATATGACTAGGCAGTGTTTGCTTTTGTTTTAAAAGCTGCAACTGTAAGGTGATGGAGGTGTTTTAGTGAAGCCCAGGACTTCTAGCTGAAAGCAGGTATGGTTAGTTTTGTTCTTTGTTTTCCACCCATGTCTCTCTTCTATACTGTATCAGGTTCTCATTGAGAATGTCAAATACAGACATTTGTGCTTTTGGGAAAAGAGACTTGCTTTCTGCAAGGGCATCTCCCCTCAAGGCATCACTCCTTTGTTTCCTTTTTTTCTGCTTTTATTTTATTTGGGGGCTGTCAGTATTTTAATGCAGTTTTCCATGGCATTTACCTTTTTAGCTGTGAGATGGACTGCCTGGATTTTGCCAAATAGACTGACTACCTTTTGGTTTCACAAGGAGCAGAATATTTTTCCATTTATGTACAAATACCTGTCTTCCTTGGGTATACAGTCAGCTTTCATGCAAGAGGGAAAAAATTGAAAGGTTCTGGAAATATTAAAAAGGTCTTTGCAGAGATTCTCTACAGTATTTTCACCTTTCACGCTTTTTTCTCATCTGTTTGAGCATTAGCCCTCTGGAATGGTCAGGTGCTAGGAATTTCCTGGCACCAAAGGCAAGTGCTCTGTTGAGGCTCTGTCCTTCTGCCCCGGTGACCCGTCCCTGGATGCCTGCCAGCATGGCTTGCTCTGCTGAAACCAGAGCTGCTGCAGATCTCTCTGCCAGGTGCTTGCAGTCAGGGAGAGCAAAACCCCCCTTTTATATTCAGCATGGTTACAAAGTCTTCACAGTTGGACTCTGTCTTTCCCAACCTAAATGATACCACCAGTCTATGACAAAGTGTCAAGGTTGTCAGGAAGTTCCAGCATATTCACTTCTGTCTGTGCTAGGTTCTAGTGCTGCATCTCTGTGTGGTCTTGGAAAAGCCATGTTTTATTTTTTTTTATTTGATTCCCCATTTTACTTTATTTCTTTGTATCATGTAAATGAGAACATTTGCCCACAAACACTTAGATGAGTAGCTGGTCGTTTTTTCTTCTTTTTGTATTGTCAATGATTTATTTTAAAAGTAGGATCTCTTAAACTTCTAGAAAGCACCTCAATTTTTGCTTTGTTATCAGGGTAGTCTCTCTTTGAAGACTTAATTTTCTTCAGAAGCTGTGCTAGTAGAAATCCTCATATTGTATACAGCTGGGTGAAAGGTTGGATTGAGTTGTTTTCCTGCCAAACTATAAAGTGAATTTCATTTAAAATCTTTCTTTCCATTTGGCTGCTACTTAATGTCCTTTGTCTGCTTAAGGAGGACAGGTGCAATTATTCACCTCTGAGTCCTGGGAAAGAAATAGTAGTTCAGCATAGTCTCTTAGAAAGGAATGTAATTCACTGCCCCACATACGGTACATTATGCAAGACAAACAGAACTGTGAAAGCTGTAGCATTGTAGAGGAGAGCATATGATGAACAATGTTTGGTACCAAGTCAAGCTGTTTATCTTAATATTTTGTTTGGGAGTTGGAAAGTAAAAAAAATTAATTATATATTGAAGCTTGATAGAATTGCCTTTTCAGTCTTTTAAGGACAAAATCTATTGGCACTGCTATCTGAGGAAAAGGATGTATTAGCATTCTCCAACTAGTTCATTGAGATGTAGGTTTTAAAGTAGTGATAGTAGATCCATCATTACTTAGATAATTAAATATTTCTTTTCTTTCATTGTGATGAAAATGGGGACCAAGATTTCAAAAGTGTAGCTCAGAATCTGTTTCTGAAGAATGAAAGTTCTCACCCTTTCCTTAAAGAGCGAACCTGCCAGTGCTACAGAGTTAAGATACTCAGGCTGCATAGAGGTTTCAGCCCAGACTGAATATATTCAATAGATAACTAATAACTTAATGATAGAAGAGATCTGCTTACAGAACAAATCTGCATTGGGTAAACAAACAATTTCTAGCTGTGGTCACATAGAACTGCAGAGAAGCTTTGTCCCATTATACTTGTTGCTTGAGAATTACACAAAATGAACAGATTTATCTTAAAGATATTTAATTGAAGTTTCAAAAATTTTTTTCCCACCTGTGGGGAAATTAAGTCTGGTTACTGCTTGTGTGTATCATAGTAGAGTCTTTTCATTTCAGTCCCTATTTTTACTTGCTGATAAGTTTATGACACTTGCACCTTTCCAGAGAAAACCGTGAGGTCTGGTGTGATGCTAAAGGGATGTTATTGTGTAATTTTGAATAGAGTCCTTTTTGCTCCTTCATGGTCAAAAAAGTCAGATGCACTTACTCATCTTTTCCTCCCACAAAATGCAAGAATGATCTATGGAATAGATATCAGTCTCTTCTTGCAGTTAAATGTTCATGCTTCCTCACTTCCTCCTGCATGCTCAGTTACATCAGGAGCAGAGAGATAAACTTGATGCTTTCCAGTAGAGGGTGTCTAAAGCAGAAGTTTGGTCATTTTGACTTTTCTGAAATGCAAAATGGAGTAATTTTGTGATTCTCTGCCATGACTGTTTTTGGTCCTCCTCCACACCCCGCTCCATACCCCTCCCCACCCTTTTTTTAATCAGAGGAGTTAATTCAAGGTAAAAGAGGCAATAGAAAGAGGACAAGCATTTAATTCGTTGTTCTTGCAGCCAAGTATTGTACAATAGGCAAACCGACTATAGAAACTGTATCTGCTTATGGTAAGATGTATAATTCCCTTCAGAGAAAATACAGGCTGCTGTGTAGATCTAAAAAAATGCTCAGGATCTGGGAATAAACAGCTGTACTGCTGTTCCAGGACTGAGTGTACCACATGACAATCACTTTGTTTCTCTTGAAATGTTAGTGAAGCAGAAAACAAACAAACAAAAAACCTCACATAACATTAGTAAAAGAAAGCTAAGCATGTTAGTGCTTTTGTGATGGCTAAGTTGCATGGCTTCATGTTGCTTTTTAAAGGGCAACCAGCATTGAAATCTTGTTAACTGACTTAAATTATCTGAATAACTGCATCCAATTTTGATATTTTATTGTAAGATGTTCCATGTGAATAAACACCTTTTTCTAGTCTTGATAACCTCATTAAGGGTATCTGCGTTGGTGGTGATCCCTCTGGAGAGAGTAACTGTCATGATTGAAAATATTTTTCCTTACTTAACACCAAAAAGAGGGGGGGGAAGTGTAAAGATTTTTTTCCTCTGAAAAAAACCCACACGGAAAGAAAAATGGCAATCAAATTACGTTTTGGGGGAAACAGCTAAACTGTCTGTAAACAACATGTCAAATATAAAGAAGGAGGGAACAAAACCAGATATAATCTCTTTCAGCAAAAGTGAACATACATTGTTAGCTATAACATTCTTAAGGACTTCTCCATGTTTAAATTTGTCCTAAAAAACCCAATCCTGCCCCTCACTTGCCAAAACCCCCCAAGAAAACTCAGGACCCAACAGAGATGTCATTCCCACTTGTAGAAAGCTTTTTAAACCAACCCTATACATTTTTAGGAGTCATATGTGTGGAAGAATAAAACCCTCTAATTTTTCTACATCCAAAATGAAAATACTTCATTCTGTTCTAAGCAACAGTGAATAAAATGGAATTGAAAAGCAGATGTAAACAAGGCTAGTGATCACAAAGGGATGAGTTGCTGGTCCAAACAGGAAACTGGAGGAAAACCTGAGAGTCACTCTGTCCAAATTACATATTGTAAAGAGAAGCTTTTTTTCTTGCTTTATACAATTCTCAAATTTCATGAGGAAGGGAAGGTTTCTTCAATGAAGTGCTTAACTACTGTGATGTGCAGTGATGGCGTTGGTATCGGCAGATCTGCACTTGAGCGTGCTGATATACTGGACATTTATAATGCAGATTCCAGTCTCTATTGCTGTGCAGAATGTCTCCCACAGGTATTTCAGTTTTGCTTTTCCCTCTATAAAAGCCCCAAAGTATACACTTGCTCTTTCTGTGTAAAGAATACCATCAACCAAGCTCTCACATGATCAGAGGTGAAGTCCTACTGGCCTCAACGAAGACATTCCTGTTTGTATTCATTGATGATCAAAAGTAGATGGAAGGTGTTTGATGCCAACATGGACTTCTTTGTCTTTGTGTCTTTATTATCTATTGTAACAATACACTGAAACAAGCCTGGTTCTGGTGGTACTAAAAAGAGGTAAGATGGCTCTGAGTTTTGCCCTGACCTTATTGCTTTGACCACATGTATATATGTCCTGTTTTGTTCTGTCCTCCTCTGGCTTTTCTTGAGATCATGGGAGAAAGGAAAATACCTTTTTCACATGAGGCAAAGAGATTTTTTTTGTTTTGCTTCCCACTATTTTCTTTGTTATGTTTTGTTCTTTCACAGGTGAAAGAATTCCCTGCCTACCTGTGGGGATTTTAAGAAAATAATCTTTTAATATGGAAGTGTTTATGTTCTCATTAAGGGGTGAACATAACATCGATTTCCTGTACCCTCACCCAAAATCTAATTGCAAACTGTAGTGACTGGAGATAAGTCTGCCCACCGGGTTTAATGCTGTTTTACTAGTTTAATTAGGCTTTGGGTTTAAGGTGTTTCATGAGAAGAAAAGGGCTCCTCAGTAGTTGGGTTAAAAAGGCAGAGAGAAACAACAGCTGTAAGGGCACTTTCCCATGTACTTGAGCATGATTAAATGTAGCAGGGGGTTCTTCCTTCACTGAGTAAATTACCTTTGTCCCATGTGTATATTGATATAAACTTTAAACATTTGCCTTTGCAATATATCTCAGGCTGCTTCTCTTGCTGCTCAGGGTCAAGAGAGAAATTCATGAATGCTGACAGGAAATCTCTCCCTGAGTATAAGGAATAGGTGTACAGTTTCTCAGATAAACAGAAGATTCAAATTGTCAAATTCTTTGTGTGTTTACTTTTAAGCAATACACACAGCAAATAAAGCAACCTTTTCACCAGATTTATATTAGTGATTCAGATGCCACATCATTTCTCTAGTGTCATACATAAAAAATTTCTTGAGAAATCTGCTTCCCTGTACAGATTGCTTAAACCTGCTATGGTGATTCAGAAAAAAAAAAGACTGGTTTGAGTTATTTGTTGCTATCTTAGAAGCCAAAAGATCTGAGACTTCAGGAAAATCTACGTGACACTGCCAGATGCTACTCAAGTGATAGTTGCATCAAGGTGCCACAGTGTTTTAATAACAAGTGTGTATTTTTTTTCTTTCAGTGTAGGAATGTGAGATCAGTTCACAAACTTTTCATTTTCTCTCCTAACTATCCCATCTCTGTTCATCTTAAAATATTTTTCTTCTCTGTAGCATTATGACAAATTTAAGATCCCAGCTGAAGCATAAGGCATAAATAAATTAATACCTGATCTTCTTAATCCAAATGTAATTTGTTAAAATCTGTTCAAAATCTTGTCTAATAGGATAACCTATATTTTTAAATTCTCCAGATCTTATCCCTTCTATCTAGAATTACTTCAAAATATTTGAGACTGCTGAATGTTGGGTAATTGTTAAATAGAGTATCAATATATTTAAATTTCTATACTTTACAATTTTCTAATATTGAAACAAACAAAGTTTCCTTGGTTTAATATTAAGATGACATAAATCTGTGACGTGCTTTTCAGTCAAGCTGAAGATATTTTCTTGGACCCTGTTTTCATAAGAACATGGCTAACAGTTACAAAGAAAATAGAATGGTTCAAAATTTTAGCCACTAAAAATTTTAGCCACTAAAATGAGTGTATAAACTTTTATACACTAAAATGAAACCAAACCAACTCTAACAAAACACCTCTGTATTCATTCAGTCTATGCCTTAATAACTGTGCTTCTCAGACTTCACAGTCACAGAATGGGTCAGGCTGGAGGGGATCACTGTGGAGCTATCTGGTCCAACCCCCCTGCTCAAGCAAGACCATCTCGGAGCACATGGCACAGAACTATGAGCAAATGGTCCTTGAGTATCTCCATGAGGGAGACTCCACAACCTCTGGGCTTCTCTATGGAAACAAGAGCAAGGTGGCATTTAGGCCTGTAAGGCTGTGCTATGTGGTGACAATTCACCCCACAGAAGTCACCAACTACGAGGGACTCTTGGCATGGCTCTCATGCCACCACCAATCCACACTGACTCCTGAAATATCTTAAAGGATGTTCACTCAACAGCAAGCTTTTTATCTCCGCTTCTGAGAAGTACTTCAATGAATATCCTTGTTCATTAACTACATACTAGTTCTAAGCATTTGTTCTATTTTAGCCACTCTTTAAGCATGCTATTTCTAGCTCGTGCTCTGAATGCACTATTTGAGACTGATGGTGAGTGAATAACTTCAGTCATATCACTAATAATCGTCTTAACCAATCTGTTGTGCAGCTGAACAGATCAAGTTAATGCAGAAAGTGGAGGGGTTTAGAAGCAATGTCCCTATCAGAAAAGTGTAAGACCAATGTACATTGATTCAGATTAAAAAAAAAAAAAAAAAGCAAGTTGCTGATCTGAACAGAAATATATGCCAGTCAGAATCAATATTGGCCTCAATGAGATTTATTTTGTTGGAGAAAAGGATCTAATATTCAGGAGGCACTTGAGCTGTGGCAGTTGTTGAGTATTGTTTATTCAGGCAGTTTGAATTGTTGGGCTGAAAAAGGAAAAGTTTATTAGCCCTGCCTTGGCCATCAAACTATTAGATTTCATGTAACTTCAGCAGGTTTCTAGGAAATATTTTATACCTTAATGGGTAAATTTGAAATTTTGGGCATTGGGAAACTACATGAGCATTGTATTTTTCATACCATTTTCCAAATAGTGCTTGGTTCCTCGAGACCATAATGTTTTTATTATGATAAGCATTATTTGTCCCTCTGTACTGTTGGTGCTCATTTTCTTTTTAAGGAGAATATAAGGATGAGTGCTGATATGAGGTACTGCATAACTATGTTAAAAATAAAAAGGGGAGGGAATGGTGGAGAGCTGCCTTAGATGAAAAATGCCCAGTATGTCAAGGAAAATATATTCCCCAGTGTCATTTTGTGCTCTGCAGGGGTCTGTTTTCTTGAGTCCAGTGCAAATGCATACTCTGAAGAAAGCCATTTTCTGTTTAATGTGGAAAAGAAGAATAAAGCAATTTTTTATTCTACTTTTATACAATCTTGTCAGAAAAGAGAGGTGGATGAAGAATTACAATCTTTAGAGATGCCATCAAGACTCCCTAAACACAAACCTTATCAACCCCAGTCTGAAATCATGTCAAATTTCACAAATTAAGCAAGACTGGATTCTGCTTTGGACATCTCCAAGGAAAACCCCTGACACAATAGGAACTAGCATGAACAATTCCTTAAGCAGATCTCTTTTTTTCCTCTGAGTGATGAGATGAATATGGAGAAAGCATGCAAGCCCTCCCTTCCATTCCCTGGAAGAGGTTCTCTACCAACCCTTTCACCCCACCAAAACTGACGCTTGCTCTGACCTATTTTCGTATTTTTTATTCCTTGTGCTCTGTGCCAGAGAGCAGGCACAGAGCAGCACTGAGAGTTCATGCACCCGCCTGCAAAGAGATGGAATGCGATGCAAGAACAAGCTAAGACAGGAGAATTGATCTCTTCAATATCCCAGTGGCAAGCACATAGTGTTCAGTTCCTAAATGTGCCTAAACAAAAGGTCCTGTGCCCTTTGAAATGTCGTGGGGTTATCCTTCCTTGCCTACAGCTCTGACGCTGGAGGACCACAGGTCTCCTGTAGGTTTGTGTGATACCTGCCAGGTCTCTGTGGTTGCTGGAGGTACTCCAGGGCATCTCAAATGGCACTAGGCAGCTATAATTAAGCAACTTTATCAGGCCCTTAGTTCCTAGGAGTGCTTTGCCAAATATCTAATTTTAGCTGCCAGTGATGCCATGAGTGGACATTTCAGATGCTGCAGAAAATGAGAATTGTCACCATATGACTCACCAGATCTGCCAACCCAAATGAAGTGCTCAGCAAAGCATGAAAAATCCAAAGACCAGAACCTGCAAATGGGAGTGTACCCCTGAAAATGAACTTATTTTTGGCTAGTCACTTTGCTTGCATTGGATTTTGTGCATTGAAGGGGAGAGTGATGTGCAGTAGTAAAAGCAAATGAACCCAAGGAGATAAAAAAACCCCCAAACCCCAAGAACAAAAAAGAGCCTTCCTGAGATTAATTACTGTAGACTTTAACATTACTGAGTATTTTGGTAAATCCTTAAAGGACTCCAAATCTCACTAAATGAAATCCTACAGATAATTCACTTTTATTATCTAAATCTAAAAGTTTGGAGAAAAAATTCTTTCGCTTGGTAGTATTTTATTAAATAAAGTCCATAAATAAAATCGTGACATAACAATAATTTTCCTGCAGTACTGCATGATAGTAAACTAACTTTGCAGGATGGGTGGGGAGTGAGGAAGTCACACTATTCATTTTAAGAAACTGCCTTGATACTACTCTGCTGCATCACTTACAGAATGCACAAGTAGTAATGTTTGGAATATTTCTCAATGTCATTAGAAAATTCACCTTTCACATCTGTATCTGCTCTTGAATGTAAAAATAACAGTATTCCTGCAATTGGTAAAGAAGACAAATGCATAGTCTTTAAGAAATGGCATCTAAGAAAAATCCTCACGCTTTTCTATTGATGCAACAGTTAAAATATTTTCATGCTATGCGCCATCTCCATATGGTTTTCTTCAGTGTTGTTTTCTCAGTTGATGGAGGGAAATTCCCTAGACACATTTTACATAATTGCTTGTATGGTTGCTGTTGCTTACATTTGTTCTGTCAATTGTGGATAGTTCTTATTTCCAACTACTTTGTTAGAAGTGTTCAGAATGCTAAAAAATGCTGGAATAAAGTATATTTAATACAACCACCCATTTACAGAGCTGTGCAAAGCTGGAATTCATTCCTCAGCTCTTCTCTCAGCACCTAGCTCTGTTTCATGGAAATACCTTTGCTGTTTTCTTTCGCTTACTTTAACAGTTTTTGGGTTTGCTTTTTTTTTTGGTTAATTTTTAGAAATTATTTTCATAGTTGCTGAAGGTACATTTTCACCATTTTTGTTTGAAAATTGCTTTTGTCCCTTTTGAGGCAACACAGGCTGTTGAAAGAAGCCCAGGATCTAGACCCAGGAAATGTGATGTTCCCCTGCACTTTGGTTGATGGTATTTTTCTGATGAATTAGTAAAAGGATTCCGTAATATCCTACAACTATTAGCAGCTAACCTCAGTATTTCAATGGGGGAACATTTCCTTTACAGTTTAGGAGAACTAAGGTGGAGTGCAATTAGGTGAGGCACGTTACCGGGATTGGCACTCGTGGTTCTTCTTACCTACCACTGTGCTAAATAGACCAGAAGGTATTAAGTCACCCATCTATTTTTTTTTCTGTAGCATTTTACCCCCTCAGCAGAATGATGCAGCAACACCTGCCATCAGCCATCCTGGTGTTTTGAAACTACAGTCAGTTTGAAGACAGCGTTAAACCAAGTGCATAGAGACAATTGCCTGAGGCAGAGATGAGGGTGGCTCCCCACATGGATCACCCTGCAGCAATTTGGGGTATTTTTTCCCCCAACATCTTTGATCTCTCACTTTGAAAGTCAAAGTTCAAAATCAAATGAAATCTGACCTGGTCAGTGAAGTATTTTTTCCATAGAACTGTAGAAGCCTCCACAAATTTGATTTGATCTATGACCAAGAGAAATTACACAGGGTTTTTTTGTTTTTTGTTGTTGTTGTTGGTTGTTTGTTTGTTTTTCTTTGTTTGTTTCTTAATTCCAGAGGAGTGATGTTGGACGTACTAGAGGTGACATGAGGGTGAGTGCTTCTGAAACATATGCTCTGCAAAGATGTATTCAAAACATTAATCTTTTAAAAACCCAAGTATCCTGTCTTGTAATAAAATAAGATGACAAATCTCATCAGGAAAGTTCTTTTATTTAGACTTCCTTCAATTGCTGAAAAATGACTTGGGGAAAACTACCTGAAAGTCAAACCAAAAGCAATAGATTGTGCCTGTAAGAAATCATAAAGTTCATTATGTACACAACGATGTGGCAGAGGAGGAGAGCTGAATTTTTAGTAGCACTGGATGAAAATTAAAGTAATCCTGGGTAAGTAATATGTTGCAAAGTGATAGTTCAGTATGTTTGAAACTCATTTGAATTCAGCACTGTGATAAGTGAGATCTTAACAAAACATTTTAGAGTGTCTTTTCAAGTCTTAGTCTGTAGGACAGCAAGATTTTTATTTTATACTTGCATAAAACAAACAAACAAAGGTTTCTTCCTTTGTTTTTATAGGATGAATTTAGAATACTTGTCCAGTTTTATGTGTTCCCATAATAACCTTTCTCTGGAGAAATAGTCTGTCAATTATTCCTGTTTTTCAATTCAGATTTTTACATTCTGCTTTTAACACAAAGAAGGTGAGAAGTAAAACTAATTTCCCAGGTGATTTTGTTTGTCATCATAATGCATAATGTAATTTGTAATGTTTCAGATGATGTAGAAATCAACTGCAGATTTAAACAGCAAATTTCCATTTTCCATTAATATGACAATTCATTCCAGCTGAAGAGCCACCTTTCCCTGCATATGTGGACATCCTGCCGTACAAGAAGGAGATGCTGTACTTGGGAGGACAGTGGGGTTTTTTGTTTGATTGTGTTTTTTTAAACTACTTATAATGAGCCATAGTCATCTATCAGGATTAATTTCAGGGTACAGAAGGAGAAGCCCTTTCTATTTGAGCTCTATTTGCTGTAAATAAGCAGCAAACTGAGAGAGCCTCATAAGCCACCAGCACAACTGTAGTTTCAAATCTAAGTGAACAGGTAAAGTGAATAGCCCTGAGAATTTGATGCTGTGGGAAATTTAAGGTATTTCTAAATGTTTCTGACAGTGGTTTGCTGTCCTAAAACCAGCAAATTATCTCTGTGAATTTCTATTAGACGTAGGACACTTGAAAAAAAAAGTGAAGAATTTTTATTTTGTGAAGGAGAGTTCAAAAAAGTAACCTTAGTTTTGCCTGCTGTTCAATAGTAATGCCGTGACGGAGTAACAATTTTAACCAGCTTTTAAAATAATGGTCTCTAATATAACTCCCCAAATATGTACATTAACATTTTTTCTACGCTTCACTTTCATGCAAGTAGTATGGATCTGCCAGTTTATGCTTCAGGCTTTTTCTTTCCATTTTGAGGCTTTTTCCACTGACATTCTTCAAAGTACAGAGCCGAGGGCATGTGGATTTGGCTTGGGTAATCTGGACAGGGTGGGAAGTTTCTGCCAGTGAAGGGAGAGGAACAACTTGTCTGCTGCTGTGCTGGCTTTGTCTGTCATTCCCTGCGCTTGGACTCCCCAGTTCTTTCCAAAAGGTTGAGGTTTGCAAAGAAGCTTGTGGCTGTATCTCAAAATATTACCTCAAAGATAGCATGCTTATCTGGTGAGAAATTACCCTGAGGCTGCTGTTGTGTTTTGTTTTCATAAATTCAGAGCTGGGGGCCCTGGTGCCCTTGCCAGGCTGAACTAGAAAAGAGCAAAAGAGGCCATGCTGGCCACAAGGAAATGATGGGCTGGCAGTAAAGGCCGCACGCAGGCAGGACGAGAGGAGTAGTGCAAAGAAGCCACACAATGGTGTTGGTTGAGGTTACAGGCAACTAGTGGCATGGGACTGTAAGATGAGCAAAACAAAGATCTGCCATACCCAGTTACCTCTTTCTCACCAGTGGCAATACAGTTGTCTTAAGACACGGTATGGAGCAGGGCAGACTTGCAGGGCCAGACACTGCTGCTCTCCCAGCCTCCAAGAGCTTGCAGCTGATGTGCTTCCTGAGCCAGAAGTGTAGTTTCTTTTTTAACTATCAACGTTTCTGGAGGAATCTCAGCAGTTCTGAGAAAAAATAGGAAAAAACAATTGTTTTCAATGGTTTTTATGGAGAAATCCTCCCTTAGGCAGTTCCTGGGAGGGATAGTCTGAGGAAAATGTATTTTCGACAATTTAATACACAATTAGTGGGGACCGAGATTAGAATTCCAAGCAGGAGTTGACTTACTGGTACAAAATGAGAACGAGTACTTAATCGTTGCATGTGAGAGTGAGGATCTCCTTAGAAAGAGGGATTGCTGTTGCTTCTGGCAGAAATGACATTATTCCCTTGCCTGTGTTCAGATGCCTCTTTTTCCTGTAGCGTTTGAAGTGGAAGAGAGACTGCCCCAAGGACTAAAAGCTGTAATACCCACGAGTTGTACCAAAACTGAAGTCAAGATACACATGGGCTGAAGGGTTAAGAATTGAGTAGCTAAGATGGTAGAAAGGCTCAAGTGCTTTCTGAGGTTTTACTGAAGTGCTGCCAACTGACTTGAAACCTCTCATCTGAACAAACACTTGAACTGAAAATATTTCTGTATTTTCCCAGAGAAGTATTTCATTAGTCATCAATAACTCTTGGGGTTACATACAACTACCTTCACAGGTGTTGATAAATAGCTTGAAATCTGAGAAGACATTATTTTAAAAAAAGAGAAAGTATAATTTGATATATTTTTATAAAAGCCTGCCTTTTCCCTTGTTATGTTCTGAATAAAATTGAAATATAGCAAAGTCCCTGGTTTTTGAACAGACATTACGTCTAATTTTGATTATGTCATCAGAACCCCTGACTGAGTTGTCAAAGTATGAAGAGCACTGTCACATTAAGTAAACATTTCCCAGTATATCTGTTATCTTCCTCCTCTTTCTTTTTGGAGCAATGTTATATTTTGTGAGATGGACAGTGCTGTTAGGTATGTAAAGGAAAACAATTTTAAAAATTAAAATTATAGGGAAAATAATTAATAAATGTCACAATTAGAATTGTATATAAAATAAATTATACTCACCATTTCCATTAATTATAATTATAGTTACTTTATATGGGCCAAATTTTGGTTAAATCACTTTCCAAAACAGGCCTTATATTCTGATCATAATTTTCATGCTTGGCAGATAATAATCTTCTCTTCCTGGACACCGGCAAGTTCTGTATTTCCATCAATGTCAAAATGTTGACTGTTCACTGCTCCATCGGTTAGCTTTCTCTTCACAATCTGAAATGTGCATACCTGGACATCCTGGGGCTTCAGGAGCCAGCAAGGTCAATTCAACCATAATGACCTGATCCAGGTGCCATGGAGAGGAGTTCTTGACCGTGCCTGTGGATGTGCAGGAGCACCCAGACAGGCTCAGGCCAGGCCAGAGGCGAAGTACAGGCTGTTAATAGGACCTATGGAATGACATTTCCAGTAAAATAATTTTCAGCCTTTGGCAATGTCTGACTTCCTTATCCCAATTACATGTAAATCAGAGTGTTTGGTAACTGTTAACAGCCTGAAATTTTTTCTATTTTTGCATGCTTTTGGTCTATTTGCTGTCTTCTAGCAATGCATATTTATGCCTGCTGAGAGGAAACAATTAATATTTTGGTGGGTTTAAACCTGTTGCCTGAATTGGAAGTTAAGTATTTTGGATATCATGCAGTGGTCTGACTGCTGTTAAAATGGGCAGAGGATGTGTTTTCACACAGCACAGAGAACTAATTTGTCCTTTTTCACAAATAAAATGTATGATTTCTTCTGGTAAGTTGTGAGCTGTCTCTGCTCTCTCTCTAACCAGCTGTGCTGGGTGGGGGTGAATCCCAGAGCCTTGGAGATTGCACTTTAGGAGATTTAATAAAATATTTCACTAGAGTAATAGCAGGATCATTTATTTTTAGCACAGTGTAGCTAGTGCATTTTATTTTGAGATACTATTTATAGACTGTTTAGTATTTTTTTTCTGTGAGACACAGCTTAAATTTATACTCATTGCTCTTTAGCAATAATTAAAGTTTGTTTTTTATAATATTAGCTATAAGCTTATAATCAGCTAAAAGAAACAATGAATTTCTATAGCTTCTGAAGTTTCAAATGATTTTTTTTGGCTAGTGGCCCTCTGCTATTAAATCACTTCAAATTTGGTATGATCCTTCGGCATGGCAAATACAGAATTTTTTTGAAAAGAGATTGGAGTGTGGTTAGAAGGTTGACTATACAGAAATATAGGTTGCATGAAATTTGTGACTAAATAAAATCAGTTACTGTCTTTCTCTTCAGAAAAGATGAAAACTGCATTACTCTTGGTGGTCAATTTAAATGACCATTTCTAAGCAAAGTCTTCTTTATGAAATTTCTTAGGGACAAGAGCAATGGGAGTAGTTGAGGAACATGAAGTACTCCCTCTGAGAAGAACTGGTTACTTTACCAGCTAACTAGGAGGAAAGATGGAAACTGTGTGTTCATAGGTGATCAGGTTTCTGTGAATTTATTGGTTTAAACTGTGGAAGGGGGAGATGGGGATTTACTTCATGCAGCTTCTCCAAAATGGAAGCTAAAGTTTTTAAATCTGAATCAAAGGACACACAGGTTCTCAATTCTGCCATATTACTAAGTGTTAAGAGAATCCTTTTTCCAAGGAAACTTTTCTACAATATAGATATAATGCCCTTAAATTTGAGCAATCTGTGCATGAGGCAGGAGCCAGACACTGTCAGTCAGCTGTTTGCACTTTGTTGCTGCTGTGCAAGGCAGCCAGCAGGAATTTAGCAAGAGCTGGCTGCTCAGCATCTGACTTCGCCTTGCATGAGGCAGGATTGTGGGATTTCATTTCCGACTCCAGCTCCTGCTATCTCAGTGCTTATAAGAGTGTTGGGAGGGAGAGGGTTTGGAGAGCAATGGTCATGAGTTGGGAAATCAGGTAAGGATCTGATAGGAGAACAGAGGAGGACGTAGGAAGACCAAGTTTTTATTTTTTTTATAGGATATAAGCATGTTGCGGTCTCCTTGAATTTAAGGTCATACTTGGCCACTTAAAATAGTTGTGTATACATGCAAAAAAATAAAATAATGGTCTCATTAGGTGAAGTTTGGAATTTCTCTTTCACTTAATAATTTGAAACAGCTCTTCTGCTTTTGATGGAGTAGCTCTGTATTAATACATCTGAGTTCAGAATTTGACCCTAGCAATATAATGAAATGATCTTCCTGTTGAAGCATGGCATAAATCACCACCTGGTGATTTCTGACTTTTTGGTGAGAAGAAAATTGGGCTAACACTGTGCCTGCAGTGAGAGGGATACTAGTCTGACTGACCCAATACTGATGCAGTCTTTTCAACTTTAGCTGCTGTGTTACCTTGAAATCTTTGGAGAGTTTTCAGCCTTTGTTTCCTGTTAGAAATCCTTAGGATAGCTGTTGTTATGTGCCACCTTATGGGATAAGAAACCAAATCTAACTTCCAGTCTTACCTTTGCCTGTGTTTCACAAAAGCTGTGGCCTTCATCCCACAGAAAGGCACACAGGCAGAGTCATTATTTCCTCACTTGAAAGATGAACTATGTATTACTGCCTGATGGAACTTTTTTTTCCCTTCTAAATTTTCAGTTCATGTGCACATCTTCTGTTTTAATCAGTCTGACTAGTTGAAACGCAACCTGAATGGTGGTGTTTATTTCAGATTTGACTAGAACAGAGTACTTCTGTGAATATTCCCATATTATACACATATTTAAACCTTTAACTTGACTCAGGTGCTTATTGCTTTTACAACCTTTCTGGCCAGCCCTTACAAGTGCCTGGTAATTTCATATGTTCCTTTTCTGTGTGATTCAGATAATCCTCCACTGCTTCAAAAATGTTAACATTTATTGATATTGCGGGGGATCCGATGCTGGTCAGCACCGGTGTGCCGCGACCTTCCTCGAGAGAGCGTCCTGCGAAGACCAACTCTTCCAGGGGCAGTGGCCACAGGCCTCCCTGGGCAGCAGGGGGGTTCAGCAAGTGTGGCAACTTCTCTGCTACAAGTGACTGCAGCTCTTGTGATTCAGCTCTTTGTGAAATCACCCAAGGTGAACTCGGGAATAGAGACAGGAGCCTCGTTTGGCAATTCCACAGAGGCAGCTTTTATTGTCCAGCAGCCCCTGCGAAGGGAAGGTCAGGGAGCAAAGACTCCCTTCCCGAGGGGCAGGAACAGGGGCCTTTTATGGGAAAGGCAGGGGGTGGGGTAGAAACCAACTAGCCAACGGGGTACAGGCTATTACCATACAGAAATAAGCCATGCTGGGGGTGGTTCACTTTCTCACCATGACCCGAGGTTGCTTACCTCTGGGGAGAGTCTTTTTGGCCTCAGGGCTCTCTCCTCCAAGGGAGTGCAGAGGGCTCTTGCACCAAGGGCTCACAGCCCTCCACATATTGATGAGAAAGACTTGGGGAAAGTAACTTAAATGCAATGAGAAAGGAGCTTTCTGTGGAAACAGTTGTGGTTGTAGCATTATACCTAGCTCGTGGTCCAATTACCTTGTCAATGAGTGAAATACACTCTGAGAAAAAATAGTGGAGATTAATATACACAGCCAATGTCTGAAGATCAATATAGTCTTGGATCCATCTCAGATTTATTAGAAGTGTGGATAGCTCTATGGATGTAAAAGGAATTTGAGAGAAAGAGAGAGAGAGAGAGAGGGATGTGTCCATAGTTTTAAAACTGATAAGCAAATTTGATCCTCAATGCTTAACAAGAGACAATTCCAAATGAGTTAATTTTCTGAAAGTGCCAAGATGCCAAATGTTAAAGATTTGCTGTCTTTGGGGGATTTCTAACTGAACATTTCTTCATAATGGAGGAAGAACCAAAAATAGTCAATTTTTATGTCCTCGTAAAGTTCTTAGTCTCAGGAGCTTCCACATTATATATACTATGATGTCAAGAAATAAATGAGAACTATCAGCTGAGGGTAAAGCAAAACAGACCACAAGATCTCACAATAGGGCTGCGTATTTTTGCTGCACAGGTAATGGTGATATGGAAAAGAGTAATCTAGTAACAGTTGCCACCCTGACTAAGGTATTCTATTCATATTCTGAGATAAATGGACATGAAAATGCTTCAGAGGCTGATGCTAATAATACAGTTCTGTTATGCTCTGCCTTTCACACTGTACATTGGTTTTTACATAGTTCAGCATAATGAAAGCTCCAACAAAACAGTATGTGTTGGCTGTCCAGTGTGAAAACACAGCTGACACTTTAGTCAGACGCCTTACAAAAGAAAAACAGCCCCAAAGGTTTAGCAAAAATCTCAGAAGATGTCGCTGCTAATTTACACAAAGCAAAACAGCAACAAAATGTCTTCCTCAGGGAAGATGTCCCAGCATTGTCCCAGGACAACAGCAGAGAATCTGTTGTCTTTGAAAAACAGATGCTATGCAGGGAAGATGAAAGACAACTGGGAAGGCTGACCAGACTGAAAGATTATGCAACCATACATTGCTGCAATATGGAAGTCAAATGCATTTACATTTTCTGGCTAATAAGGAAAGCCTTACAATAAACAGGAAAGTCATGGAAAGGGATAAGAAGCACCCTTTGCTTCCTTGGTAATTCTGTGCACTAAGCAGAGCAGACTGTTCCACTGTTTGCACTGAAAAAAGGACAGCAAGGGCAGTCCAGTCACAGAAGATTTTTGATTTGTGCAGGGTTGCAAAAATAATGGCAAGTCTGAAACTGAGCTGGAATTTGTGTGGCTTGAATTCATCTCTAGTTTCACTCAACAGGGATTGTGCCCTTCTCAGCATCGTTCAGTGGCTAAGCCTGCAGTGATTCCAAGTTGGTGTTATTTTCCTCTCCCTGTCATTTTAGGATTTTGCAACTGTGGTTCTGTTTTGTGCTAATGTTCATTAACCCCCCTCTTGGATAATATGAGTTCTCAAAAGGTGAAGCTTGTTACACATTTAGACAGATCCTAACTATTGATTAACACACTTGTGTACTCGAGGAAGTCTGTCGCATTGCAAGCATAGTGCAGGCCGCATAATCTACTTGCTGACTGAGTGATCCCTCCATCCTCTGCCTTTGGTATTTACCAGACGTCATAATTTTCTGTTGAGGCAAGGCTGATGACTGCCTTTAAACCTGGAAGAGTGTAGGATCCCGCAAAAAAGGTAGCATGAAGAAACAGGAAAATTTGGTACATTTTTCATCTCCAGCACTTAGGGTTTTCAGTTCAGCATAGATTAATACTGAGTCAAAACCTCTGCAGATCTGTCTCTTTCCAAACCAGCTCCTTGCCAGCATCTCCATTGAACTATTAAGCATTGGCTCTGTATTTCTTTCTGATCACTATCACGTTAGCTAGCAGAATTAAACATCCTTCTCTATTCAGTTTGAAAAATGATTTCTTCAAAACTGCCCCTGGAAAATTTTGCCTAAGACTGTCTTTCCTCTCTTGCCCTAGTAGGAAAATGTCCATCTTATGTTTGATTCTGCCACAAAATATACACAACTTCTTTTATCTGGATTAAAGTGAAGTTAGTTTACAGACAAAACAGCATCTTTCCATTCAGGTGAACTATAAATTTTGCTAAGTTTACCAAAGTTAAGCAACCAAAGTAACTGAGAGTAGTTACCAGTTTTTACCTGTAGTGCCTCTAATTTCTTGATTTCAAGGCTGTTTTGGAGACCTGGTCTTGATGGAGACTATGATGCACTTGCAGGGAACCCTATTTAATGCGAAGCCAAAGGACTATGGAAACTGTAACTGTGCACAGACAGCACCTTGCCCAATACAATGCAAATGGCACCATTTTTTGGGCTGGTGTTGACTACTATGGTGTGTGTTTGAGCAGTTAGACCACAGCTGACCTCACTGAAATGTTAAGCTCAGTTTTCTCAAATTGATGCACAGGAAGGAGGTCACCTGAATCAAAAACAAATTTAAGTCAGTTCTGTCTGGTCAGTGTCCAGAACTGTGACAAGCACAAGGAACATGCATGTTCACTGAGACAGGCAGAATTTCTGGAGCTTTTTGCTGGCCAGCCTGGATACCTTTCTGGCATAATGTGGCCTCAAAATGCGAGGCAAAATGTGGGCCTTGGGTTTCTGATGTCTGAATACAAGTGTTTCTCCTTAACATCATACAATACATGAAAGGAAGCATCAGGAAGGAAATATGCCCTGTAGCATCATTCTCAAGGGAAGGTATACTTCCACAAAACGAAAATAAATGAGTTGGTATTATGATAGTCTAATACTGTGGTGTTATGTACAACAGATGCATTTTTCTGCTAAGGGTTTAATCCCTTCAGGCCCATTAAGCAAGGGGAAAAGTTTAGAAGGGACACTGTTAAAAGAAGACATTAATGCACCTTTAAAAGAAAGTAGTTGGAGCACAAATCCCGGGAGAAATACAGTACAAAATTGTGAATGAAATATTTATACTTTCCACTGAAGCTGAGTTTATGCACTTGAGGGAGAAGCCCTGATGAAATGGTCTTCCCCTTTGTTCTGTATCTATTTTTCCAATTGCTCAGACACAGCTGTTACTTTCACAGTCACTCTGAGGTTGATTAGATTAGAAATCATAGGCCTGTCTGCTCGGCATGGCCGATGACACACAGGAAGTTTGGGAGGCATTCTAAGCATGTAGTTTGGGTAAAGGAGATTTCTTTTCGTGTGCTTCCAGACATAAATTGGTTCTTCAGGATTTAGTGTGATTGGATCAACCTTCCTGTCTTATTCTGAACAAAACAATTTAATACGTGATATAAAGCTTGTATGTGTTCATATGAAATCTCACTTAAGGACCAAATATGCTGCAAGGTTCACTGATTTATCCAAGGCCCATGACTCTCACATTTATATACCATTGCTTTTAATTTTATTTGTTCAACATGAAGCAAAACTGTGTAATAAAAAAGCTGTGAAAGTTTTTAGGGGGAAATTCTCCAAAACAGATGGAGGAAGAAAGTGCCTGGCTGGTGAGTGAATCGGACTTCGTGCCTTCTAGAACCCTTTCTTTCTCTTTGGACTTGAACACTGAGATTGCTTGTACAGGATCATTGTCCTTTTAAAGAAATTATTTATGTTTACTAGAAGAACATTTTATATTTTCATATACCTTCTAAAAGAAAAGAAAAACTCAAAAGCAATTTAGCACCTTGTATTCTGCAGAAGGGTTCTCATGTTTTCTCTACACGGCTCATTTCTTTCTAGAGGGTCTTTTCCAAATGCTGCCCTCCTATTCAGTCTCATTTATATTACCTACTGCCGTTCATCTACCTACATCCCTCAACACAACTACGTCAGTTGCCTAAGTCCAAAAAGTGAAGAAAAGGTGGTGGTGTGTTGTTTGGTTTTGGTTTAATTTTTGGTTGGTTAGTTGGTTGGTGTTTTTTGTTTATGTGTGGGTCTTTTCCTTTTAATATTTTTTCCTTTTTTTGGGGGGGTTGGTTGAGGTTTTTTTTAAACTTTAATGGACTGTAATTTGTATAAATTTGTCATTTGATATAAAGGGCAAAATGACCTTGTGATTGTCCCTCTTGTGTTTCTGCTCCCTGAACTTTTTTTAAGCTCACAGTTCCATGATCTGGTATAATGCCTTCATCTGCTTTTTCCATAGCTTTTCATTAAAATACACAGATCTCCTGGGCATTCACATTAGCTTTTACATACAGAACATTTAATACTCTTGGAATTGGGTGTTTTTTTGCTTAGAAATGGCCTTTGTTTTTCAGGTTTTTTGTATTTATTTCAATAAATATAAATTGATTTTTTAGAAGTTTAGATAAATCTGAAGGTGCAAAGCATATTTCAAAATCTCTGAAATTAGTAAGTATCTAAACTAACTGTCCACAGATACTTTTACAAGAAGCAGCAGTAACAATCTTTGCGCATGCTATTTCTCAAGTACATCTAAGTATATAAGAATAAGCTGGAATGGAGATTAGAGAACATAATTTGCACAGAAAGTCTTAAAATTGTGGCCCTTGGGAGTGGTTTGGGAAGGTGATTGGGGTCCACTGAATAACATTTTTATTTGTAGGGTCAAATCAAGAGCATATGTAAGAGTGAAAACCATTCCTTGAGAACTGCCAGATCTGATCTTTCTCTGTTTTGCTGCATTAATGAGTAATCAATACATAAGGAAAGGAAATGTAGTAATTTCTCCTTGAAAAGATCTTCTACTCAGTATTTCAATAATATTTAATTCTTATGGAGCCTTTTGCTTCCTCAGAATATGTTAAAGATGTGGACTTATTCAATCCATCCCTGTTATCCTTATTCATCCATCCAGCATTTCACTGAGAGCGGCAGTTATACACTCCTATTTCTGTCCAGGAGGGAGGATAGGGCGGGTTGCTTAGGCTGCTTCATTAACTTTTTTGTGGACAGGAAAAAGGGGCACAGTTGGATCCCATTTTAGAACTAAGGATTTCCTGATTTTCAGTCTTCTGTTTACACAACTGCATTGTGCTGCTCTGACTTGCACTAAGTATTCCCTGGCTTAAGGGACCGAGGTGTGGTAGATGTAATCAAGATATCCAAGCTTGCCTATCTCCAGTAGGCACACTGGGCCTTTGTTAGCTGTTACCTTGTGCTTCCTGAAAATCATTTGGTGTTGTCCAAATGGATCTTCTACCTACTTGTTAATGTAGGACACTGGATTTTCCCCATAATTTTAAATCCAAATGCCGTGAAACACTGCACTTTGGTATTTCTTTTACTGTATTGAACTAAAAGGTGCTTTGAGACATTTGCCAGTGTTGTATTTTAAGGATAAGGTACCCTTTTTTTTTTGTTTACTTCTTAGAATTTTTTCTTTTCTGATATTAAGGATGCTTTTTCAGGGTGGAACACAGGGAATTTATTGTGTAACACCTGTTAACAAAAGAGGAACTTGATTAATTTCCCACTCATGGTGCTGAGACTGTTCCCCTTTGTTGTCATTTTCTCAGGGTTATTACTCATTACCCTTATTCATTCTGCTTTGATAGAGGTAAATAGCTTTTAATTCCCCCTGCCCCCAAACCTTCTTTAAGTTTCCTTTGACAGCTTGTTGTAATTATGCCCCTCATTGAAGACACACTCATTATTCTCTGTTGCCCTGAACAAGATTATTTAAGGCTCATTTTGGATTTACTCTGTGCATGTATGTTGAATGTATTTCCCTGAAAAAACAGAAAATAGCAATATAAGGGCAGTGTGAGATGCTGGTAAATGTGTTACTGATCACAGCTTGTATAGTTGGAGGTATTTCAGTGAACATGAGCAATGTCCTTGTCATTACATGACAAAAAAAAAAAAAAAGAGAGAAAAAAAAATGCCAAAAGGATACAAGCAAGAAACTATCAAAGCTGTCTATACAACCTGTTATTGAGTAATTGTTACATACAGTTTACTGTTGAGCTGTCACTGTACCCTCAGCTTTAATATAATATGAGCCAATATTAGGGGTGGTTTTGTGCTGTATCAGTAGTCTTCTTTTGGAAGGTATCTGATGGCATTACAAATGTTGTTCATAATGTTATAATATTACAATGTGACAATTAGTACATCCTCACTTTCTTAATTTCTTTTCCCCAGACATAACTTACTTGCCAGAATTAAGTTCTTGGGAGTGTCAGGATTCTTGATTTGCCACAGGTCTTATTGTTACTCAACTTATTGTTGACATCTCAGTGCTGAGGCATTTAACAAATAGCTCAGGCCGTTCCTGAGAGTCACTGGTTCTTAATTTCATGTCTTCTTTCCTTTCCCTTCCAAAAGGATCCTGCTTGGTAAGGCTTCTGTTCCTAACTGCCTGGGCTGTTAATTCTTTGACAGATCAGACAGCGGGAGTAGTTCCAGAAATGTACCTTTGCCCTTAAATGAACTTGAATTCACTTGGGTAACTGCAATACACGATGACTCCCATCCAGGAAAAAAACTATAAAAACCCCCTGTAACTATCAAGCTATCACAGTAGTTATGCACTTGCTTTTATGGATTATATGTAAGTGATCACGTTTGAATTATCAGCTCTTGTAGAAGCTGCAGTCACAGGTGTTCTAGCTGCATTGCACCTCGATGCTTTTTATGTGGAGACAGTAGGTCTCTTTCGCTTGTGTCCTTGATTTTGTCTTATTGCCTGCTCCTTTTTATTTTAGAAATTGTGGTTTTTTTGGTATTCTAACAATCTTAGACTATTTTGTAGTAGTCTGATTCATTAAGGTATTGGCATTTCTAGTTATTTGAAAACAGTAACATGATGCAAGGAATGGTACAGAGATTTAAGAGAAACAGTAGTTACTTTACAAATTAATAATGAACACTAGTTCCTGGCTTATCATCAAGAGTATCTTCAGTTATACTTTCATATTATTAAACTCCTTGGTTTATGGTAAATGTATTCCTGATGGGGTGAATTTTCAAACATGGATTCTGTTTTGCCTGTAAATAATCCATAGATAAATGACTGCATGTGCATAGCTTTTTAACTGGATATATTAGGTTAAATTAAAAAAAATAATAATAAAAGGAGGTTTCTGTAATGACCTATCCCAAGTAAAGCATGTTTACCTTGGAAAGCAGGTAGTTTTACTTTTTTGCAAAATCATAGGCAGTAGGTACAGATGATAGATATAGCCTTAAAAATTTTACTGTTATAATTTACTTTTTCCTCATACCTTATGCTTCATCTAAGCCACAGAGGGTCAACAGCTGCAAAGATTTGTGTTGGAGGCGATCATTCTTGTTGAAAAGGAAGTGGCTGAATAAGGATCCACAAACAAAACTGGGAGCACTATGGTGTTGTAACCTTGACACAGTTTGCGTTTGCTGGCTAGTCCCAGGGTCCGTGGTCTATTGCACCTGCTGCCCACCTGATGCAGACCTGCTGTGAGCAGCAGTTTTTTACCTGGCCTTTCTGGATGTCTGTAACAGAGGCTGCCAGAGCACCAAAAAACCCCCTGAAGCAGTAAAGGAGTACCTTGCATGACAAATGGCGAAATATCATGCTGGTTAGCAGATTTGGCAGAACTGCCTTTGCTCTAGGACCACCCTTCTTGTAGAAATTTACTTGTGAATTGTATATCTATGCATATTGTGTGTGTGGAGATGTGTAACTTCCAGATGTACATATGAGTCTGTGATTTACAGTGGGATCTATGTGAATAATCACAACTGTTGTGCACACAAACAGATTTTTACAGGATGTTTCCAAGAATTTTGAACAAAAAGGACACAGAGCCAGTACATATTTCAAAGATATCATCATCTATATATGTGTCTCTCCTTGCTTCCTACAGTTTGAGTTCCTATAAATAGGAACAATCCCAGTCTGAGAAAGAAAATGAGAAGTAGCACAAATAATATGGACTCTTTTATAATCATAATGGTATGCATGTGCCAAATTTAAATGTGCACACAGATGCCACTGAAATAGAGATGGCTCCAAACCAGTCTCATGCCTTTAGCCTAGAAAACACTTTTTCATTTCCCAAGAGAATATGAAATCCCTCACTGAGTATGAGATTGTACCTTAAAAATTATTTCAAGTGATTATATTTATAGGCTGTTTATGAGACTCATTACTATGTACATGAGCACATAAATGAAATTAGCCTCACAAGAGGCATTTATCCAAGGACACACAGGATGTCTGCAGCAGAGCCAGGAACCAGAAGATATCTTCCAAGTTTAGTCCAGTATCTTAACCACAGTGCTATTTTTGCCTGCTTGTGTCCTGCCATACTCCGAAATCTTCACGCGGAGACCTCTGCTCTGTCTTTCCAAAGAAGATCATGTGTGGCTTGTGTGTTCCTCTCCATCATATCAAGATATCTCAACAAGAATATGCACTTGTGTCTTCAGTCAAGATCACTACTTCTAAATGACTGAAGAAAGTAGAAAAAGAAAACACAAGGCATACATAAAGTAAGATACTACAGATCTTTTTAAAAAGAATATCTCATGCTTCTGCTGTAAAGAAATATCCTATTCAGAGAAATCCATTACCCAATTTAGTATGGAGGGGATAATCTACTGTGGATGTTAATCCTTTGGAGTCTATTTTAGCTCTCTATTTCATAAAATTATTGCTTCATTCTCCGATAATTTTACAATTCAGTATCATTAATTTTATATATAGAAAAGGGTTGATGGAACTACTTATTGTTAAGATTTCCCATCCTTTCCCATTAGGAATCTTTCTTTTCAGTTGCTGTAAGAGTAGGATTAAGTTTACCGAGCAAGAAGATTGAGATTAGCATGCAGGTCTGGGGCTTGGAGCAGTACTTGCCTGCCAAGATCTCTCTGCTGCCAGGATATCCATGAGGCTTGCTGCTGCAGTTTGGTGAGCTGATCCCATATGGGAGGACGGGAAGGTCGTGTTGCTACTGGTCACTCTGTGGCTGATGACTGGCAGAAGCTTGAGCAGAACTATGCCATATGATACACAGTATTCTGAAAATGTATGTCCTTCCTTAAAATGTGCACTAAAACCCAGCGCTGACTTTTTGGTTAATTTTGTATGTGCCTTGGTTGCCTACCTGTTAAGTGGAGATGAACATAGTTCTCTGTCTCCTCAGGTGTTAGGAAGGTAAATTTACATGTGTTACAAAGCACACTGTCACTATAGTGAAAAGAAACCTGCTTGAGAGTCTATGCAAACATTAATAATTCTGTCTTCAGAGTAGAGTTTGAATGCTGTACAGGAAATATGGTATGGCATTGAAAAGCGGTGAGAAAATAAAATATGAAATATTTTGTCATATGGATTAGCAGCGTCCATTCAACACTGAGAACAAGGCAAGGCGCCTCCCATTAGAATTAGATGCGATTCTGCAGATTTTATTCTAATGAAGAGACTCAAAGATGTAGTTAAGCTGGAGTAAGGAGTCTTAATTCCAGTGCTCCAGGAATTTTAGCTGTTCACTTTGCAACTTGTCTTTTAACATACTTTCTGTTGTGTTATATAAAGTGACTAAGGTGGAAATTTAGAGGCTCCATCAGTCTAATGTAGAAATCCTAGTATCATATTCCAGAAATCCCAGGCTTGGCATGACACTTCTTCCCCAGCCAAAAGGCGCTGGTATTCATGCTGGCAGACGTGCAACAACCACCAGCTCTAAGGAGGAGGCCAGAGTTGGGGACTGAGCACTGAAGGTATTCCAGAGCTGCATACAAGCAGAGCCACAGGCGCTGTAGGGCTCCTAGGGGAGCTGGAGTGAGCGGCAGGGTATGCAGCTTGCAAAGTTCGCTGCTGGAAGTGGGTTTTAATAGCTGGTTCAGGAAAGGATTGTGATGTTTAAGAGGGAGTTCTGCTGAACTGCGTCCAACTGCTTCCAGACAGTCCTGTGGGAGCAAAGTGTGCCATGGCACCCTGTCATCTACCAGCCTGCTTGGATCATGGGTTACATGTGTGTAAGTGTTTGTATATAGGGAGCCATCCATCATTTCAGTTCAGAGATGGTCTTTTTCAATGCAGCATGTTGGAATTTAGAGTATCTGTTTTCATTCATCCTTGTAGGAGTTACACAACTAAGTATCCATACATCACCTGATTTTTTGTTCTTTTTTTTGTCTTGCTGGTTAGTGCTGTTACAAGACTAGTTCTTGAATTAGGCGTTACTGTGTTTCCTACATGCAAGGAGGCAGCAACTGAATTATTGCATAAAATAGATATATAAATATGGTGATGTTCATATGCTGCTCTTTGTGAAGCTGAAGAACAAGTGAATGACTTGCTGTGATATGCTGAGAGCATGGGATCCGTCACCTTCCTCTTATAGCCAAGAACTTAATAATAGAAAAGACCAATTCAGAGAAGCATGCTGAGAGGGTCTTTCATTTGCTCTATCATTCTTCACTACTGTTTCCTCCTACTTGATCTCTCACTTTACACCTAAGATATGTTTCTCTTGCTGTTTGAAGAGTGCTGACTAGAGATTGACTCTTATCTAATATTATTTAGTGTTAACTCCCCTTTTCCACTCAGACTGCAATGACTGCTTCAGGGTCATGTGGCCGTAAATGAGAATGTGTGCTCCACAGGTAGTCAGCTCACTGAGCTGGCCCCCCAAAGTGTCTGCTCTTCACTATAATCAGTGTTTTTTCCTTTTATTGCAAACAGAAATCTCAGCTGCCAAGAGAACCACCTGTATATAAGCATGCACGTAGTGTAGCAGTGGTTGCTATATGGTACACATTAGGATTCCAGTCTGAATGATGCAGATGTTCAGGGACTTGCAGTGGCTTTAAGGTGACCCAGAGTTGCTTGAGTGACAAGGAGTTGGGACAGTCCTATGGGGCATTTATTATTATTGTTACAGTACTTTGGAAACAAGAGCTAAGAGCTTGCTAAAAGCTGATATTTGCAGCTAAAATATGTAATGCCTGAAGAAATGCAAAAGCAGCCCTTATTAATATTGGCTTTTTCTAGCAGTAAACTTGAAATATGATGATAGTCTGTAAGCATGCAATGCCTCTTTCCAATTAAAAAATGTGCCTAGTACCATGTCTGAGCAGGAGTCCAGCAGTGAAGGACAGCACATAAAACTAAGGTAAATCGGTACAGTGTCAGATGGAAGGGAATGAAGAAAATGGTTGATGCCATGCTCTTGGCCACAACCCTAACTGAATAAAGCAAAATACTTAATTGTGTCCTGAAACCTTGTTAACTTGGCTTCCACTGTTAGACCAATGGGCGAAGCAAACTGCAGAATCAGAAAATTTTTACAATACTGTCATAAAAACAGAGGCTTTAAAAAAGAAGAACCAAGCCCAAGAGTTTGTAGCATGGTCCCAGCTGTTGAGATAGGAATTATGAATGTGCAGAGAGGCAACAACAAAATGCATCCCTCACTATCTCCTGGCTGTTGCTCAGTGAGATAATCACTTGCCTCTTCTCATACTCAGTATAAAAATTTATTTGAAAGGTATCAAGGAAATATGAAGACTGCAGATGGTGTTTAGAGATTGTTATATATCATTACACAGGCAAAAACAATGCTAAGAAAGCATTAAGGTTGCAAAGTCAAGTGTTCAAGAGGTATAAAATTACAGTGTAATGGTTGTCTCTGCAGTTGTAACAGGCTTCTCTGTGAACACTCGTTATCTTTTTAATATTCATTATAATTATCCCATTACTCATTAACCTCAAATGTGAGATCATATGGAATTTTCCCACTTGTTCTTTTAATTTAATTTACGTGTGAAAAAGGTTTCAGCTTTAAAAAATAAAGGAACCTGAAAATGGCATAAACTATCCCATGGCATATTGACAAATGGATTGTCAGCAAGGCTGAAATCTTTCTATTTATCACAGAGACTTGGAGAGTCTGGCAGCATTACATTTTAATAGTCTGTGTGGACCAGTGCTGGAAGAGGGTGGATCACTTTGCTGCTGGGTGTAGATGATTTTTGTTGACAACAGAGGAGTGGTCAGTGTCAGGAATTTGGGGGTTGCAGCCAGGATGAAGAGGGAAAAGGGCTGCCCTCTTTTTTCCCTTGTATGTCTCCATGCCCTTCTGTTCTCACCCATTTTGGCTCCTCTCATGTCCTGCCTAGCCCTCCAAATCAATTTGGCTCATCTTAACTACCTGGTTGCCATCACTGCTGCTTTTTCATTCTTAATTTTAGTCAATTCTTAGTCTCAGGTCCCATTTTCCACAGGTATTTCTAGATCCCTGTTTCATTCTTCTCCACTTCAGACTGTAACACTTATTCACCCCAGGGTTCTTTTACAACACCGGTGCCTTGATGTATTGTCTTCACTCCCCCTGTAACCAAGGCACATCCCTCTTTTACTCCTCAGTCTCCTTTTGTACTCCCTCCTCCACACCTCCTCATCTCAGTGAGTGATGGGCAACACCCCAACAGCCCAGCAGTATCATAATTGCAGAGATAATGCAATACCTACAGTACTGCTGGAGTTTTGTGCCAGCATCTCCTGCTATGCCTGTTATCCCTGCCTCTTGCTCTGTACAGCTCCTGGGAGGAAAGTGCCATTCTGTCTGCAGAGGTCTATGGAAGCTGGGAGGGAAGCAGGTATAGGGACTTCAGGGAGATATGTGCTGAGGATGCAGGGACTGTGAGTTTTCAAGTGTTCCTCATGTGGCCAAACCTGGAAAGTTTTCACAAGAAAGGTAGAAGGTACATCCCATTGAGTCACCCATTTGGCCAGATTTCTGGTTCCTCTTCCACATGTTGTAAGGAACCTTGCTGTCCTTCAGGCTCCTTCCAACCACTATCCAAGGAGGAGAAGCTGGATGAGCTTGGCCATTTTGGCCTGCATTTGGCACCACTTTATTCCAACACAGGTAAAAAAATTGTATTTTTCTTGAGAAACAGGAAAAGAAAAAATGGCTTGACTGAAATTTCTCACCATGAATTTGAAGGGAGGATGTGATCTGCAGGATGGAAATATTCAGCTGCAGTTCTAGAGATCTGACAAACCAGTGATTCACTCCAATGAATGTCTGAGACCATGGGAAATGTCAAGCCCCCATAGTGAAGAACACTACCGGCCCTTCTCATAAAACAGTCAAATAATTGACTAGCACAAAGAAATAGCTATTGCTAAAATACAATTTCCTAATTAAATGAAATAAAGTTTTTGTTTGTTTTTTTTTTTCTCCTACAAGGTCTTCACAGTACAAAAGCATCTACCTTTACTTGGTGGGAATGTACCAAATAGCCAAAGTGCAAATTATCTTCAAGCTGAATTTATGTCAGTATTTAATGGTATCAAAAGATTAATATTTAACTCCTACTCACTTTCAGTTATTTCTAATTAGTTATTTCTACTCTTCAGTTATTTCTTCTTCTAATTCTTACCCTGCTGTATGTGAGGTGAGAATTCTTTAGGAAAGACAGCTCTTAAGGTTTTAAGCTGATACATATTTTGCTGACGTAGGATCCTGAGAAGACAAGCATGTTGATATCAGGGGTGTACAACCTGCAATTGTAAGGAGAAGGGAACCTGTGTACATCTGTACTTAGCAGAAATGTCTTTAAAGCCCTTTATTGAAAAGAAGTCAGTAAGAGGTGAGATTGATTGGATCCTCAGTTTATGAGACCCAATTCTTCCTCTGTTAATGAACTTAATATTCTCACCTTCTACTTTATTTTAACTCAGTCCACAACCCTGCCGAGGCACCTTAGCTGACATGAATTTAGATGTTTATGGCACACTGTGCTCTCTCTTCCCATCTAGTAGGATGGATTTCCAAGTTAAAAAGAATAGCACAGTGGTATCTTTTTCCCCCCGTGAATATTTTTGTTCTACATTCAAAGAACTGCAACATAAGTAAGAAAGTGGAGCCTAAAGCATCTGTGGCTGAGGAATGGGGGCAACAGAAAAAATAATGGAGAGAAAAATTGAGAAAAAGAAAGTGCTTGTGCTGGCAAGACAGGCAGTTAGGCAGGGACAGAAATAAAGAGGAAACAAAACAGATGAAGGATTACAGAGTAAAAACTATTTGGGAATAGGATGTTGGGAGCGGTAAATAGGATAGAACAATAGGGAAGAGTATTTGCTGAATGTGAATAGAAATCACTATAAAGTTTCCACCATCTCCTAATAAAAATACAGTAGCCTTGAGTCCTTGTGCTTTATTAAAAACTCCAGCTGGAATACATAAAAGAAGGCAGGCAAATTATTCTCAACCCAGATAACTTTCATATGAAGGAGAATGTAGAGATTTGATGAGATTTTTTGAAGGCAAAAAATATTTGATGAACAAGACTGAAGAAAAGATGCACCAAGGAGGGGAGGAAGGAAAAGAAAAAAGAAATGGTAGAGGGAAAAACAGAGGGAAGATTTGCACTATAATTAGCATTTGTCTGTTTGCAGGAAATGAATGATCTCTTACCCAAAGACTTTTTCTGGTACAGGAAAACATCAGTCCTAACCCTGTTTTTGTTACATGTCAGGTATTACCCTCCCTTTTGCTCTGGCAAGTGTACAAATGCAGGATTAGGAGGTTAAGCATTTCTACAGTGTGCTCTGTTCAGAATGGGCTTGGTACTGTTTAGTGGACAATGAGTTATACTGCAGCTGACAAAATACAGGTTTCCTGAACCAAATGTATTCAGTTCAATACGTTTTCTTTGGTTATGATGGACAGTAATCTAGTGTGACATAAGGTTTGATTTTGCACGGCAGGCTGCATTGGTTCTGTGGTAAATGGAAGCTGCCCATTACAAAAAAATGCCATTATTCCTTTAAAAGAGTGAACTGATTTGAAAAATGGAGAATTGGTTCAAGTCTGCAGCTTACCTGCACCTGAAACTTTTTACCCAACTCCCAGTACTGTACTTCTCCATTTGCTATGCATTCTCTCCCTATCTTGGTGAGACAGAATTTGAGAGCCGGAAATTCCCCCTCTGTTGGGAATCGTTACACACAATCTTTTGATTCCATATTTAGTGGACACTTATAATTTTTCTTGTAATGCTTTCAGGGAAGCTTTACATGTTGATAAGAAGGCACTAGCAGTCCTAGTACGTGATTTTCTGTGCTTTCCACTTCAGTTCCCGGTTGTGTTTAGGTGAGAAGGAGAAGAATACCATTTTGTTATGGGTGAAGATTACCGTTCCTCCCAACCTGTGATTTTTCTTTATTTATAAAATACTCTGGACTAAATAGACTCTGAATTACTGTAGGGCTTACTGGCACAAGCTAAAGTGCAGATTGCTTTTCCCAGTCATGAATTTCAGTTAAAAACAAACAACTGATGAACACATTTCCCTTGAGACTGATTTAAATAGGGGTATTTCATTTGTATATTTCCTAAATAATATTTTCCTGCATGTGTAGAGATAAAAGAGAGTTTTTGCTTAAGATATTTTGAAAACATCCTAGAGACTTTTTTTAGACTATGATTTTTCCTTTTTCAGGGGGACCAAGGAGAAAAATATTTATTGCAGTTGGGTCAAGGCAGAATTTTTATGGGAAAATTAAAACAAAAAATCAAATTTGAACTAAACTGAAAAAATAAGGTAATGTTTGAGATTTCATCAAAACCGTAACATTTCCAGCAGTTGTAATGAAAAATTATTTTTGCAAACACTTTTGCATGTAGTTTTGGATGAAATTGCAAGGGTAGTGCCATAATTGTACCATGTTTTAGAAGGGGGTCTATCAGGAGATGAAATAGAAATTATTAGTAAAGGCTCCTTCAGGTCTTATTTACAGCCAGCATTAGATAAAGTGTTATTTAGTGGGCAAATAAGCCTGCCAAATATGAAAGAGTCAAGAAGAAATGTGTCTTGGCATGCTGGGGAGGATATAAGTATGGAGAAAGCAGAATCTATTATATTTGATAGTGATGGAATGTCACCTGAAATGACCCTCCATTCTTGCCTACTGTTAACTTTTTCCCACGGAAAAAAAAAAAAAGGCCACAGCCTGTGAATTCTCTAATCGCAGCCGTCTGGATGGTGGAACAACAAACCGTTTACATACATTATTACAGATTTCTGCTGTGTTGTTTTGGTGCCCCACCAAAATTGAGGTTCCCCTGTGGTACTGTAAAAACATAGAGACTGTTCTCATCATAAAGAGTTCCAGTTGACACTCATGAGACATAGACAGACGGGAGGGAGCAGACGAAGTAGTTTGTCCAAGGTCATGGCGTAGGTCAGCGGCAGCACTAGCAGGAAAACAGGACCGAGAAGTATGGGTTTGTGTAAATAGGGGCATTTACCAGCATAATCTCTCCTGGGGAAGAATGCCCATACGAGGCATTATGTGGGTATAACTCTAGCTGCTGAGGATGCTGGTGTAATTACATTAGTAAACTTTCCCAGGCAGATGAGCCCCTGCTCATGGACTTTAAGCACAAAACCCTGTTGCAAGGAGACCTTCTGCCAAAGAGTGTTGCTGGAAATCTAACAAGAGGAAGGAAAGAAAAAAACAAAATAAAACAAAACAGCCCTCACTTCAATTAGAGGAAAAGATAATTCCTTTCAAGTTGAGAGGCTCGACTCCTGCTGGCCTTTGTTCTTAAGATTACCCTTGCTGTAATTTCACAGAGTAACTTGAATAATGCCAGTTTGTTCCGTGATTACCCTCAGCTGGAGCACAAAATTAATATCTCACTAAGTAATTCAGTACATGATGGGTGAACATTTAGTCAAACATGCCCCAAAAAGCTGGGATTTTCCATGTTTGCTGGAACTCTTTCAGTGACAATTTGTATATGTTTATGTGTTCGTATATGTTTATGAGCCTCAGTAAACAGGCAGCATATTTACGTCTCCCCATTACCTTCAGAAATAAACTTCCTGCAGCGAAAAAATCTTGTGTTCCCTGATTACAATCTAATTTTAAGTAAACAAGGGGGGGGAAAGTGACTAGTAAGCAGGACTTTGGAGGGAGGAAGGTGGGAGGTGAAGAATTTTCTCCCTCTGGAATCATATCACATTTAATGCTGGTAGTATTAAGTTAATGTGCTGCAAGAGAGAAATGGCCTTGGCTAGTCCTCTTAGTGTTTGGGGGTTTGTTTGCCTTTTTTATCCTGAGAGTTTAGGCTCAAGACCAGGTGCAATATTTACTAACTTGTGATGTGGAGTTGCTGTGGAAAATGCTACCTTTGAAACGTGCGTCTTCTAACCTGTGTGCAATCCTGGCATTTTCTGAAAGCCCTAAACTATTGATGTGTGATCCTCTGATATGCTACAGCCAATGTTTCTCTCCCATTTCCTGACATTGCATCTCACTGCCATTGCACTGCTTTCTCTTCACATGAACTCCTTCCAGAACTGAAAGAAAGTACCAATCTTTTCCCCATTTTTCTTATTTGCTGTGGCTTTTACCTTGCAATAAGGGTTTGTGAGGTGAGAGGAACCCTGCATTTTTTGTCACAGTTGGGGCATTACCATTGACTGGTCATGTTACTTAATCCTCTTCCACACTTCAGGATGAATTCACTCTCGCAAAGTGTTCAGAGATGTGTAGGAAACAGACTGTAGACAAAAGACAAAAGCATTATTTACTTTGGTTGTATCCATTAACATCTGCAGAAGGAGTACATCAGTGCGTAATTTCAGTCTGTCTGTACAACTGACTGCTAGTTTCATAGGCTTGTGTTTGTAAGAGATCATGTCAGGTGGAAAACAGAAAGAATTTAGTGAATGTTCATTGTTGTTCACTTTTCATCTAAAATTTTTCACTCTGCTGTCCAAAGATTTCCTTTAGGATTGGGTGTTTAGGTAGAAGTAGACTAATGGAAACCCCTGAGCCGTAATGTAAAGACACAAGATGATAAAGTGAAAAATAATGAGGTATGATGATAGATGGCAATCCTTTGCTGTTGTCCAAAATCTTATCCATTAACTCTTTCAGATCCACTTTAGGCCATCTGTAGCTCTGCCTAATTCTAGACTTTGTGGTGTTGTGATGGTTAGTACTGAAGTTTGGAGAGCAAACCTGCTGGGTTTTTTCATGCAGGCAGGGAAGGGGGGGGGGGGGGGTGTGTGGGTGAGTAAAGCCACCTCCAATGGTGTTTGGTCTCTTATGAAAGGAGGGCACCTGCAAACGGTAGCATCCTCCAACTCAGAGAGGTTCTGTCAATCCCAGACACTTAATGCTGTCCTTGTTAAGTGTTCTGATCCCCTGTGTCTTTCCACCCCCACTTTCTCTGTGGCTATCACATGCTTTACTGATGGCTGCACCAGGATATGTCACTTCTTAGAAACTCAGTTAGCTCTCCTTAGGTAAATCAGGTTGATAAATGATCCATTAAATAGTAAAATTCTGTGTTCATCAATATAATTTTAAGGTAGCTGGACTGAAGGAGCTGACAGATCTAAAAATAAAATCAGTGCCCTTCTTGTAATCCATTGTAAACAAGCTGTCAAGCATCACTATGGTCTCCTTTGTAATAGCTTTAATGAGTAAAAAGAGAGAATAAAAGTAGAGAGACAGGGTAAAAAATGTAAGCCAAATATAATTGTTCTTTTTTTTTTTTTTGTTTAACCTATTATATTGCTTTAGGTGGTGGTATCTCTATTTCTCTAGTCCTGACTTAGAAAATTTTGACATAATTTTGTCAGAAGTTGAATGTTCTAGAATACATATTGCTGCTTTTCAAGAGCAAGGAGCTAGAAAATGTTTGAATTGCTCCCTGATTCTGATACCTATGACTTTAGAATGTTTTAATAGGATAGGTAAAAGGCTTTAAAAAAAAAAAAAAGTGTGAGTAGAATTGTATTTTATCAAATAAAAGCTCCTGGATTTTCTACTAGGTATCTGCTTCTTTATTTTAACTCAGTTTTTGTGAATGAAGAAATCTGCATTCTATGAAAGGTAAAAATACATCCAAACATATGTGATTTTTCTATACTTTAGGCTGCCAGGAGAATGAGTCTCTCTTTTTTTTTGCCTTCTGTCGGTTAACTCCAGGTTTCTTATCCACAGCTTTGGTTGTCACTGGGTTAAATATCCTTTCGTGCCTTTGAATGTACTTGGCTGTCAAGTTTACAGATGATGTGTTCACATTTATTTAATTTCATTTCTAAACTTCTCATTGAAAAGATCTTTACTACTCACCTGGCTTGTGAATCTGCCCTCAGGTCAGTGACACCAGTGGCAGCAGTGTCTTTGCAGATGCACTGGGACCTGACTCACTCCCTGGGTTCCTGAGGCTGGGACTGGCTGGGGCTTGATAATGAGCCCTCCCACAGGAAGAAAAAACAGTTGTGAAGTTTGCTCACTGTTGCTCACTGGGATCGAACAGCTTGTCTTTTCTTTTGAGGAACATTTATACTTAACACTCGGTAGGCAAACTGCTATTTCAGTTTGCAAGTGGATTCAGTTATTCAAATGCACAGGCCAGAAAATGAAGGGGATTCTATTTAAACAGTGTGCTCCCAAGTCACAGATGATCTTTTTGATGTCTGTATTTTGCAAATGGAAATTTTCCATTTTCCAGCACTAGCATTTGTTCAGAGGCTGTATGCTATCTAAATCTGCTTTTGTGGCTGTTCATTTGCATTTTTGCTATCCTATATTGCCTCCTGTCTTCTCCTCTTGGCCCCCCCACTCTTTTATATTGAATTCCTATTTTTGCTGCCTCCACTCTGTCTTGCATCTCTGAAGGCTCAATCATGCGAGATGCTGAGCACTCAGAGCAAACAGCAGAGGCTGCTCAGCACCTGGTTGGGATTACAGGTGAAAAGGGAAACCCAAAGCGTCTGCATATTGAAGACTTTTGCTGAGAGACAGCTGGAGAAAGGTGGAGCTGTTACCCACTCAGATAATAGTCCGACTTCTCCTGAAGCTTTCCACCTTTTCTTAGTTGCTAGAACTGCTGGAGCTACTAACCAGTGCATCTGATGAGGAAGTGTGTGGAAATCTTGGGTTGAAATGTTATGGCATGGTTTGAAATACTCACAGTAGTCAGATGATATAGCCAAAACAGCCCTTCCTGGATTTAAGATAATGACCATGGAAAACCTTGTATGTTCATGTAGATTTCTTTGTCAGAATGCACAGTTTTCTACTTCCTTTAGTATTTATCTTTTATTTCACCCTGCACACATAGGTTCTTTCTTCTCCCAAATCTGGTTACATCCACTTCTACAAGCAAACCGCTTAGCAAGAAAAACTGTGTTAATATCCTGAGGGAAAATTGAGAAGGTGAGGAGAGAAGCACAACAACTTAATTCTGGCAGTTGAAAGAACAATCTGAAAGTTGTCTCGGCTCAAAGTATCACGTACCGTCAAGTAATCACTATTCACTTCTGGAGATCCCAACCCTCAAACAGTCTATTTCACCCTCAGGGAAAGCCGGGCAGGGGGAGGGGGGGAGAAGAAAGCGTAAGCAAGAGTATCACTGGAGTATCCTGCACTACAACGAGAGGCAGCATATTTAAAGCTGAGCAGTGATACAAACCGTGGGGCTGGGAGGCGGGGATTTCAGGCTTCTTCTCCCATTCCTATCTTTTTTCTAAATTCACTTCTCAGAAGAGAAGATGAATGAAAAAGAGGGACCCTCAGAAGAGGGACCACATGGTCCTGGTCGGCTTGGAATTCTTTAGGGAATGAAAATACTCAATAGTTTACCCAACCAGGCTTTTCTTCAGAATCTGTTGGAAGCTTGGGAGATGGTAGTGCCCCACAGGGCTCATCCGGGTGTGCAAGAACCCACTGAATGCCTGTACTGCGCTCTGGGAACAGAGCACTCGTTTAGCAGAAGTTTTTCTCCTGCAACAGGAGGCAAATAGCTGTGCAAGCATGGCATGGTGCTCCCACTGTATGGCAGAGGGCTGATAACTAAGTACCACTGATTATTAATGCCTGGTGATGAAAGCGCAGTGTATAGGCAGTGTGTAGTGTATATTTTGAGCGTGTATATGGCTTCTCGCACTGCCTTTTTCCTTCAGCTGCTTTCCTTCGCTCATGGACTAACTGGCTATGGGGCAGTTATGGAGATCCATACCAAAACCCTCTGCTTATGAGAACAGCAAACTGCCAGAGTAAAGCGTGATATTTCCATGTTCCTGTCATGTGCAAGCACGTGCCCACAAACCAAAACACAGCTGGCAAGTCTAATTTTAGCTCTACCAGCCTTGAGAAGTGTCCCTTTAAAGAAATTCTTTTTATAATTCTTTTTTTTTTTTTTTTTTTTGGAAGCAATTTGGTTGATAATACAGCAGCTGACAATCGCGCTGCAATACTATGGATGATTTAAATAAAAACAAAAAGAAACTGCTGTCCCACATTCTTTTTCCCCAGAAATTTATAAATAGGCAAAACCACTGTAGAAAGGCCCAGGAATCTGATGACATGTTAAAGAAATAAGTTATTTTAAAAAAGGAGAAACGCTAGGATTTGTGTACAAGAGGAAACATTTTGTTATTCACGCACTGTTTTTTCCTGATGATTTATAGCCCTGTTGTAAGACAGACTCTTCCTTCGACTCTTTCGGAGGGTAAATATTTGGGATCGCGGTGCTGACACAGGTCCTGCACGCCTGGGATCTGTGGCAGGTGTGGGGCTCTCGGCCGGACGCGGGGGCCACACCTGGCCCTCACCTGGGCCCGGGCGGCGGCGGCAGCTGCTGCGTGCGGGGGAGTCCGGCCGGGGGAAACGCAGCCGCGGGGAACTTTTGTGGCACCGTGGTATTTTCACACGTCTGGGGGAAGGCACCCGCACGTCAGGCCGGCCGAATTTCCTCTTTACCCTCTTCCTCCATTTTGTTCCAACTTTAAATAAACCAAGTCTTATATAAGCGGTCTAACAAAGTATGTATTTAATATGTCTGGCCCGGGGTCGCCTCTCCGCGAAGTGCCGGATGATGGTGCGGAGTAGTTTTCTGAAGGGGCAGGACGACAAGGACTTCCCTGCTCGGCGACCAGGCTCCGTGACCTTCCCCCGCCCGTTTGTTAAAAAAATATATACATATATATATTTAAATTAAAATCATAAATACAAGACAGCGTTTTGGGGCTGGTCTCTCTCCTCCCCCGGCCGGCGGCGTTAGGATTTCCCGAGTCCCACGGCCGCTTTCCGGAGCTGCCCGGTCCGGCGCGGGCGCGGAGCGGGCGGGGGCGCGGAGGCGGCCGCGCGGCCTGCGCCGACCTCCCGGGGGAGCGGCGCGCCGAGGTCCCTCCCACCGGCGGCGCGGCGCGGAGGGGGTTTGAATGAAAGACAGGACGAGCCCGGAGCACCATGTCACTCCGTGAGGGAGGCAGCGGCAACTAGACTGGGGAAGGCTCTTCCCTCCCCCCCCTTTTTTTTTTATTTTCTTTTTTTTTTCTTTATTTTTCTTTTCTTTATT